>NW_021963105.1:0-209976 GCF_901765095.1 Microcaecilia unicolor | reverse complement strand
TTACATCTCTCCTCAGAGACCACATATAATGAGGGATACAGGGCTCTCTCTCAAGATCTGGGCGTCTCATCCTTGAGACTGGTCTGAAATGTCATCTCAGAACACAGGGCTCTAACTCACTCTGGGTATCTCACATGTGACAGCATTCTTACATCTCTCCTCAGAGACCACATATAATGAGGGATACAGGGCTCTCTCTCAGGATCTGGGCGTCTCATCCTTGAGACTGGTCTGAAATGTCATCTCAGAACACAGGGCTCTAACTCACTCTGGGTATCTCATATGTGACAGCATTCTTACATCTCTCCTCAGAGAGCAGATACAATGAGGGATACAGGGCTCTCTCTCAGGATCTGGGCGTCTCATCCTTGAGACTGGTCTGAAATGTCATCTCAGAACACAGGGCTCTAACTCACTCTGGGTATCTCATATGTGACAGCATTCTTACATCTCTCCTCAGAGAGCAGATAGAATGAGGGATACAGGGCTCTTTCTCAAGATCTGGCTGTCTCACACGTGAAAGCAGTTTTATATTCCTCGCCAGAAAGCAGAAATGAGGGGATATAAGCCTCTCTGTCTCAAGGTCTGACTGTCTCAGGATGTGAGAGCACTCTTGCACCTTTCTCCAGAGCACAAGTATACTCAGGTATACAGGAAGCTCTTTCAGGTTCTGGGTGCCTTATACATGAGAGCACTCTTACATCTCTGCTGAAAATTAATCTATACTGAGTGATACAGTGTTCTCTCTCTCTCTCTCTCTCTCAGGTGCTTCGCAGGTGTATCTTTCAAATACAATTATAATCACAAAGCTCTTTGGGGCAGATATTCAGACTGCGGGAGGAAGCCCGGCCAACTCCTATGATTGGTGGTCAGAAATCCCAGATTCATACATTTACTTGTCATATGGTTTGGATCACTGCTGGGGTCACAGGTGATCTGCTGGCCAATCCTAAACTGAAGAGGACTAAAATAGACTACTGTAACTCATTTTTATTTGACATTCCTTCTTATAAGATCCATTGCTTGCAACTAGTTCAAAATACTGCTGTGAATATTCTCTACAATGCCATAAAGTATGATCACATTTCTCCTCTTCTATTTGAACAACATTGGCTTCCTGTTAGTTATAGGATCTGTTGTAAGCTACTTCTGTTGACATACAATAACTATTACTCCATGCAGTGGTGTGCTGGAGCTGGCTCGCACCGGCTCGCAAGAGCCGGTTGTTAATTTTTGACAGATCTTGCGAGGCGGTTGTTCTTCGGGGCGAGCCGGCTCCATTACATGAGGTAAGCATGGCAGGAGGGTGCCATCACAGGCCATGCTTACCTCCCCTCCCGCTCCCAAACATGTCCAGTGATTGTCCTTCACCCCCACCCTCCCCTCTCGCTCCCATCCATCTTTTTCTATTACCTCCTTCGAAGCACTGCGTTATTTAAAGCCCTGCTGCCCATCTCCAGCTTTCCCTGCTTGCTTCGTGATGAGTTTGTTCTCTCAGAGCCCGCCTTCTGACGTTATTTCCTTTTTCCGCGAAGATGGGCTCTGAGGGAACATCATGAAGCAAGCAGGGAAGGCTGGAGACGGGCAGCAGGGCTTTAAATAACGTGGCGCTTTGACGGAGATAATAGAAAAAGATGGATGGGAGCGGGAGGGGAGGGTGGGGGCAAAGGACAATCACTGGACATGGATGGGAGTGGGAGGGCAGGGGAGAGAGGAGAATTGCTGGGGATGGATGGGAGCGGGAGGGCAGGGGAGAGAGGAGAATTGCTGGGGATGGTGGACATGGATGGGAGCGGGAGGGCAGGGCAGGGGAGAGAGGAGAATCGCTGGGGATGGATGGGAGCAGGAGGGCAGGGCAGGGGAGAGAGGAGAATCGCTGGGGATGGATGGGAGCGGGAGGGCAGGAGAGAGAGGAGAATTGCTGGGGATGGTGGACATGGATGGGAGCGGGAGGGCAGGGCAGGGGAGAGAGGAGAATCGCTGGGGATGGATGGGAGCGGGAGGGCAGGGGAGAGAGGAGAATTGCTGGGGATGGTGGACATGGATGGGAGTGGGAGGGCAGGGCAGGAGAGAGCGGAGAATCGCTGGGGATGGATGGGAGCAGGAGGGCAGGGCAGGGGAGAGAGGAGAATCGCTGGGGATGGATGGGAGTGGGAGGGCAGGAAAGAGAGGAGAATTGCTGGGGATGGTGGACATGGATGGGAGCAGGAGGGCAGGGCAGGGGAGAGAGGAGAATCGCTGGAGATGGATGGGAGTGGGAGGGCAGGAGAGAGAGGAGAATTGCTGGGGATGGATGGAGGGGTTCAGGGGAAAGAAGAGAACTGCTGGGTATGGATGGATAGAGGGGGCAGGAGAGAGAAGAGAACTGCTGCTGGGTATGGATTGATGGAGGGGGCAGGGGAGAGAAGAGAATTGCTGCTGGGTATGGATTGATGGAGGGGGCAGGGGAGAGAGGAGAATTGCTGGGGATGGTGGACATGGATGGGAGTGGGAGGGCAGGGCAGGGGAGAGAGGAGAATCGCTGGGGATGGATGGGAGCGGGAGGGCAGGGGAGAGAGGAGAATTGCTGGGGATGGTGGACATAGATGGGAGCGGGAGGGCAGGGCAGGGGAGAGAGGAGAATCGCTGGGGATGGATGGGAGCGGGAGGGCAGGGGAGAGAGGAGAATTGCTGGGGATGGTGGACATAGATGGGAGCAGGAGGGCAGGGCAGGGGAGAGAGGAGAATCGCTGGGGATGGATGGGAGCAGGAGGGCAGGGCAGGGGAGAGAGGAGAATCGCTGGAGATGGATGGGAGCGGGAGGGCAGGAGAGAGAGGAGAATTGCTGGGGATGGTGGACATCGATGGGAGCGGGAGGGCAGGGCAGGGGAGAGAGGAGAATCGCTGGAGATGGATGGGAGTGGGAGGGCAGGGGAGAGAGGAGAATTGCTGGGGATGGATGGAGGGGTTAAGGGGAAAGAAGAGCTGCTGGGTATGGATGGATAGAGGGGGCAGGAGAGAGAAGAGAATTGCTGCTGGGTATGGATTGATGGAGGGGGCAGGGGAGAGAAGAGAATTGCTGCTGGGTATGGATTGATGGAGGGGGCAGGGGAGAGAGGAGAATTGCTGGGGATGGTGGACATGGATGGGAGTGGGAGGGCAGGGCAGGGGAGAGAGGAGAATTGCTGGAGATGGATGGGAGCGGGAGGGCAGGGGAGAGAGGAGAATTGCTGGGGATGGTGGACATGGATGGGAGCGGGAGGGCAGGGCAGGGGAGAGAGGAGAATCGCTGGGGATGGATGGGAGCGGGAGGGCAGGGGAGAGAGGAGAATTGCTGGGGATGGTGGACATGGATGGGAGCGGGAGGGCAAGGCAGGGGAGAGAGGAGAATCGCTGGGGATGGATGGGAGCGGGAGGGCAGGAGAGAGAGGAGAATTGCTGGGGATGGTGGACATGGATGGGAACGGGAGGGCAGGGCAGGGGAGAGAGGAGAATCGCTGGGGATGGATGGGAGCGGGAGGGCAGGAGAGAGAGGAGAATTGCTGGAGATGGTGGACATGGATGGGAGCGGGAGGGCAGGGCAGGGGAGAGAGGAGAATCGCTGGAGATGGATGGGAGCAGGAGGGCAGGGCAGGGGAGAGAGGAGAATTGCTGGGGATGGATAGAGGGGGCAGGGGAGAGAAGAGAATTGCTGCTGGGTATGGATTGATGGAGGGGGCAGAGGGGAGAAGAGAATTGTTGGATATGGAGGATGGATGGAGGGCAGGAGAAATGCTGGACTTGGAGGGAAGAGAGAGGAAGGATATGAGATGAGGGAAAAGGAAGAGAGGACAAAAACTGCACATGGATGGAGAAAATAGGCAGAAGCTGGATCCACTGGACAGTCAAGTCTGCGGAGGACCAGAAATGAAGAAGAAAGGAGGAGGAAAGAAAAGAAATAAATGGAAAGGAAACCCTGGAAACGGAGCCAAGGGAACAGATAGAGAGCAGCAGAATCAGATACTGGGCCAGCAGGATCAGAAAAACAGTCACCAGACAACAAAGGTAGAAAAAAATTATTTTATTTTCATTTTAGTGTTTGGAATATGTCCACTTTGAGAATTTACATCTGCTATCATATTTTGCAATGTATAGCAGCGTGTTTCTTTCTGTTTTTCTGGTATTGTGCTGCATGGACTTGGGAAAAATCCACAATTCCGGGAATAACATGTATAGAATGTTTGTACATTTGGGAAGCTTGCCAGGTGCCCTTGGCCTGGATTGGCTGCTGTCGTGGACAGGATGCTGGGCTCGATGGACCCTTGGTCTTTTCCCAGTGTGGCATTACTTATGCATGCAGAGTCTAACTTCTTAGGATTTCAGGTTAATTTTTGATAGGGGCTATCTCTGTTCTGCATGTATGACTGCAAGGCTAAGTGTCTGAATAGGGCGGGATCTGTTTGTTAGGTTCTGAGATTTTGGTAACACATTTTTTCAGAGTTGGCAAGACTGTCTGTTCTCCTAATTCCTGGTCTGTACGCTAATTTGGTTTGTGTCATTCTGCAGAGATTTTTTTTCCTGGTAAAGGGCTTCTAAAACAGACATCATGTTATGAGAATCAGGTTCTCAACGTTAAAAGTTTATATTTATTTACGGCATTTTATCCCGCATTAAACATGAATTAGATTGGAACCTGGGAGCATTTAAATTTTTTTTCCCTAGAGAGAGTAATTCATTGCTGCCCCCCCCCCCCAGACTCTCTCCCCGGCTATAGCCAGCTCTGCAATTTGGGGGGGGGGGGCGCAGAGTTGGACGGGGGGGTGCAGAGGTGGACTGGGGGGGGGGGCGCAGAGGTGGACCGGGGAGAGAGCCTGTTGTTAAACATTTACCAGCACACCACTGACTCCATGGCCTCTCTCCTAACTCCATATAGGCCTTCCCACTCTCTCAGATCCGCCTGAACCCACTGTTTGGTACCCTGAAGGGAGACGGTTCTTTGTTGCTGTGCCTCTTCCTTGTGGAATGACCGACCCCCAGATTTGTGATCTATTGACTCTTAACCAAAATTTAAGAGTGCAGTGAAAATGTGGCTTTTCAGACAAGCCTTTGAATCCTTTATTTAATGACACCTCGATTTAGCTGTTTCTCCTCCAGCTCATTCTGAATCCTCTCCCTTCTGCCACTTTTTCTCCCCCACCCTGTTGTGTTCAGTTATTTTGTTAGGAAGGCAAAATGGATTCTATAAATCTTGTTGTAGTTCAGGTAATTATTGCTGTGCAACACTGCCCACCTCCATGTATGTCTACTTTTCTTTCGTTATGTCCAGGGGTGTGCTGGTAAATTTTTAACAACGGGCTCTCTCTCCGGGCATAGCTGGCCCTAAAATTCTTTTTTTGGGGGGGGAATACATGCCTCTCTCTCCCCTCCCTTGTGCGGGCATGCTAGGCATACCTTTGCCGAGCCCTACCAGCCAATAAATGGACTGCCACCATTCTCTGCTGCTTGTTTCTGACTCTGAGCAGCACGATGGAACCTTCTTGCGCTTGCATGAAAAGTCTCAGCCTGATCAGAAACAAGCAGCAGAGAATGGTGGCAGTTCATTTATTGGCTGGTGGGGCCAGCATCACTGCCAGCAATGTAAAAGAGAATTCAGGAGGGGGCCCAAACCCACATTTTGGGAGTCAGTTGTTAAAGTAGCCATGGGGAGGCCTACTTTAACAACCGGCTCCCAAAATTCTTAAAAACTTAACAAACGGCTCTCGCGAGCCCGTGAGAGCCTGCTCCAGCACACCACTGGCTATGTCTATTATATATTCTATTTTGTAAACTACCTTGATATCTCTGGATCTTTTGGCAGTATAACAAAGGTTCAAATAAAATAAATACATTTCTGAACAGACTTGCCTTGGCTTCCTCTCCTCTCGCCTTGGAACCTGGTGCGTCCACTATTTCTCTTCTGCTGGACACTGCCACTTCCAGGAACTGCATGCGCTAGAAAACAAAATACTGGAGATTAGTCCCAGACTGAGCTCATCGCTAAACGCTGCTCTCGGTTTTCCATAATCTGCCTACGACTTTGTACATCCACACTTTACAGCTAATGTTAAAACACTTCTCCTCAGGTATATTCCCTTTGAAATTAATTTCTGTAAACGTGTGCGTATAGAAAAATCTACACATGCCCTTAACTGGAGGCAGAATGGTGTGTGTACATTTTAAAATCAAACGCCTCCTTTTATCCCTTATTGAAAGCAATTTCATATCCAGGATATTGGGATATGATCAAAGGATTAATCAATCAATGCTATATTGAGATTTCTGCTTTTCCTAGCACTGGATGTAATGGCTTTATTTTTAGCATCAACTGTTCCCTTCTAATTGTTCTATTTCTGTATTGTGGTAATGGTATATTCCATCAGCATCTACTTCTGTTCTTGCAGGACCAAGACTGTGGAATCCTCTAACTGCTCAGCTCCAAGCCTTATGAAATATGGACGAATGTAAAAAAGCTTTAAAAACTGTTTTGTTTCAATACATACTGTTGGATTCTGCTGTTTTTAGCAGATACTGTTTTAATGTCTGTTTGTGAAATTTGTATTGTTGTTAATGATTGTAAATTGTTTTCCATTAAGGGTTGCAGATGTGCGGGTTATAAATTTTTTAAAATAAATGTCTATCCTTCAGAAGCTGGAACTGCTTCGCCCATAGAAATGTATCTTTTTTTTTTGGGGGGGGGGGAGACTTGTTTATCTGGAACCCCCAGTCCAATCTGGCCTTTTTTTTTTTTTTAACTTGATGTATCCTTCCACCATTTCTCTCATGCCAAATTTATTCTGTTAAATTTTCATAACAGAGCAGAACCTGTACTGGGTCAGACCAATGGTCCATCTAGCCCAGTATCCTGCCTCACAGCAGCCAATCCAGGTCACAAGTACTTTGCAGAAACCCAGTTATTTTGCTCCCAGGCTGACAGACATTCTTGACCACTTATGAATAACTCTTTCCAACAAGTTGTACTGGAAAGAATAAAAACAGTTTATTTATGATAAATATTTACAGACGGCCTTTCTCTATAAGTAGGCAACTAAGTGGATAAGTTATATTTTAAATTTTAGGGCCATATCTAAATTTTTGATTTTTAAGGTCCTTAGACAAAATGGGCCAGAGAACCTTAAAAATAAAAGTTACCGCTCTTCACTCCTTTGAGACCTCTAAGGTCCTCTCAAGGAGCATCACTGTCTTAACCCTCAAGAAAATAAATTGCATGACATAATACCTGCCAGTGAGCCTTCTCAGAGTAGCCCCCAGAGGGGTTGTGTATAACTCAAGACTTCCTTGGCTGCCCATAGGACAATGTATTGAATTTAAAATTACTGCTTTGATTTTTAAATCACTTAATCGGCTAACTTCAAATGGTCTTATCCAAAACTTGAGTTTTCCAAGTACTCATGTTTCTTCATATCTTAGAACAACTTTTCAACTAGTCTATCCTACTACAAAGAATTTCCATTCAAAATCCTGGTTGGAACATTCCTACTCTTTTCAGGGTGAAAAGTTTGGAATAAAATTCTGTTAAAAATTACATATAATTTGCCTTCATTTTAGCCACCTATTTATCCTAATGACTTTGTTCTACTCATCTTGTCTCTTCTATGTATCTCATTTGCCTCTTTGGCTACAGTATTTGAGGTGTGGTCGCACCATGCAGTAATATAAAGGTTTTATGACATCCATATTTATGTTTTCCATTCCTTTCCTTATAATACCTAACATTCTATTTGCTTTCTTGGGCACCCCCGCACACTGAGCAGAGGTTATCGATGTATAATCAACGATGACATCTAGATTCCCTTCCTGGTTGGTGACTCCTAATGTGGAACCTTGCATCACGTAACTACAGCTCAGGTTCCTCTTTCCCACATGCATCACTTTGTACTTGCTCACATTAAACGTCATCTGCCATTTAGACGCCCAGTCTCCCAGTCTCGTAAGGTCCTCTTGTAATTTTTCACAATCCTCTTGCAATTTGACAACTTTGAATAACTTTGTGTCATCAGCAAATTTAATTACCTCACTAGTTACTCCTGTCTCTAGATTATTTATAAAAGCAAGTGGTAAGCCAGTCGATATTGTGTATCTGGATTTTCAGAAGGCGTTTGACAAAGACTCCAGAAGACTCATGAAAGACTCCAGAGGAAACTGGAAAGTCATGGGATATGAGGTAGTGTCTTATTGTGGATTAAAAACTGGTTAAAAGATAGAAAACAGAGAGTAGGGTTAAATGGCCAGTATTCTCAATGGAGAAGGGTAGTTAGTGGGGTTCCCCAGGGCTCTGTGCTGGGAACGCTGCTTTTTCACATATTTATAAATGATCTAGAGATGAGAGTAACTAAATTTGCTGACAACACTAAGTTATTCAAAGTTGTTAAATCGCAAGAGGATTGTAAAAAATTACAAGACGATGACGACACTGGGCATCCAAATGGCAGATGACTTTTAATGTGAGCAAGTACAAAGAGATGCATGTGGGAAAGAGGAACACAAATTATAGTTACATGATGCAAAGTTCCACATTAGGGGTCACCAACTAGGAAAGGGATCTAGAAACCCTCTGCTCAGTGGGCGGCTAGTGTTGGATTATTTGTAGTAAATAATTAGCAGATTTTAGTACACACAGCTTCAGCTTTAGAAATGTTAATTTCTTTCTTCATCTCTCTCTCATTCACCCCTGAATAATTCACTGCTGAGTCACTTTAAAGTTGAAGTAACAAAACATCTGTTTACTCACAGTTTGTAGTTAGATTATAATCAGACAGGCTTATATATACATATTACTATACATTTGTCTTATCAGCTCCTTCCATGTGCTTAGATGGTAATGGATGCTCACACCACCATAGATTCTCTCAGGTTAGGAGAGATCATGAGCTCCATGTGCTCCATGTGCTGCATCTAACCCCCACAGGAAGTTGCATAGCTGTGTGACCTCTCTAAGTAATTCACATCAGAGGTCACAGAGTAATCACAGAGAAATAATAGGTGACAGGCAATGCATGCAAAATACAATACATTCCAACAAACCCCTTCTCATGCATAACTGTCATGCAATTATTTATTCATACAAAGTCCAAGCTTTATACGCAGATTCACAAAATGTTCTCTGGGTAACGGTTTGGTCATGATGTCAGCTGTCATCTCACTGGTGTGACAATAGTGTAGACTGATGACCCCTTCTTTCACCAACTCTCGCACGTTGTGGTATTTCGTTGCGATGTGCTTGGTGCGTGACTGAACCTTGTCATTCTGTGACAGTCGGATGCAGCTCTGATTATCTTCCATTATCTGGATTGGTCTCTTTTCAGCTATTCCAAAATCCAGCATAAGTTTTTCAATCCACATCAGTTCTCTGCACGCTTCCGATACGGCCACATATTCAGCTTCTGTAGAAGACAAACTCACAATACTTTGTTTATGACTGGCCCATGAAATGTGTACATTTCCATACATAAACACATATCCACTTGTGGATTTATAATCAGAATGATCCCCTGCCCAATCTGAATCACAGTAACATATTAGTTTTGGATTACTATTGGCTGAAACCTTTAATTTACAATCAATGGTACCCTTTAAATACCTTACCATCCTTTTAACTGCAGTCCAATCTGATTTGGTAGGTGAGCTGACCCTTCTGCTCAAAATTCCTACTGCATTTGCTATATCAGCCCTGTATGTGGTAGCTAGATATAAAAGCTTACCTATGGCTGATCTATATTGGATGTTATCTGGTAAAGGTTCTCTTACTGTTTCATCCTTCAGAAAATCAGTGATCATGGGAGTGCTTACAACTTGGGCATCTTGCATACCTAAACTTTCAATAAGCTCATTTATTTTCTGCTTCTGGCTTAGAAGATAAGAACCATCATTTTGTTTCTCAATTTCTATACCAAGATAGTATGACACATTACCCAGTTCTTTTATCTCAACATTGAGGTTTAAACATTTTACAATGTCCTTGTACTCTTGCTCACTTTCGCTTGCAATGAGCAGATCATCAACAAAAGCTAAAATGTATGCATATTGTCCATTTGTGCACCTAGTGTACAAGCATTTATCTGCTTCACCTTGCTTAAATCCTAAATTTGTCAATATTTCATGCAATTTTTCATTCCAACATTTTGCACTTTGCTTTAATCCATAAAGACCTTTGTTTAATTTACACACTAGCTGTCTTTGTTTTGTATTTATGAAACCTGTTGGCTGTTCCATGTACAAGTCTTCAGTTATATCTCCGTGAAGAAATGCTGTTTTCACATCAATGTGGTTGACTTGCATGCCTTTTGAGACTGCAATGCTCAGAAGTGTTCTAATTGTCGTGTGTTTCACTACAGGTGCAAACACTTCATCAAAATCTTCTCCATATTTTTGAAGATATCCCTTTGCCACTAATCTGGCTTTATACCTTTCCACTTTTCCTTGTGCATTCCTTTTTAACTTGAATACCCATTTGCATCCTATAGCTTTCTTGCCAGGAGGTAATTTTGTAAGAATCCATGTATTATTTTTATCCATTGCATCAATTTCTTCTTGTGCAGCTTTATGCCATTCAGCAGCTTCTTCTGCTGGCATTTTCTCAATCTCATCCCATGTTAAGGGCTCTTGAGCTTCTGCTGACTTTGTTAGGTAAGACAGTCTTGGGGGTGGAACACCTTTGTTTTCCCTGGATGAGCGTCTGACAACAGGTTGGTCCGACCTTTCTGCATCCTCTAAATCTGAGAGTCCTTCTCCAATTGATTCCCCTTCTCCAACTGTACTGTCTTCTTCAATGATCCTTTCTGTGTCTGCTTCCTCTGCCTGTTCCTCGTTAGATACAGGTGAGTTGCTTTCAGACATCTGCCTTGGTATGGCATTTATATACACTGGCATGTCTATTATGGTTCTAGTTTCATATTCTGGATGATAAGGCTCATCTGGGATAATCCAGCCTTTATCAACCCTCTTGTTTTCATCAAAATATGTAACATGTCTTATGCCAACAATGCCAGTTTTCAGATTCAAAATTCTATATCCTTTGTGTCCTGGAGCATAGCCAACTAAAATGCCCCTTTCTGTTGTGGAATCCAGCTTATGCCTTCTTTGCTTTGGTACATGAGCATATGCTGTACTTCCAAATGTTCTTATGTGTGACAGGTTTGGCTTCCTACCATGCCATGTCTCATGTGGTGTGCGCTCAGCGCCTTTAGTTGGCATTCTGTTTTGTAGGTACACTGCTGTGAGAATTGCTTCCCCCCATAGTCTTTTAGGGAGATTGCTATCTGACAGCATACATCTGGTCATTTCCACAAGTGACCTAAATTTTCTCTCTGCAACAGAATTTTGCTCTGGTGTATAAGCTACTGTTGTGATATGCTGAATGCCTTCTTGTTCTAGAAATGTGCGCATGCTTTGTGAAGTGAACTCACCACCATTGTCGGTCTGAAGAACCTTTGGTTTTCTTTCAAATTTGTTGCTCACCATGGCTACGTATTTCTTCAGCATGTCTGTGACTTGACTTTTCTCTTTCAGCAAATAGGCCACACAATATCTAGAGAAATCATCCAAGAATATTAGCACAAATCTGTTATTTCCCAATGATGGGATATTAAACGGTCCACATAAGTCACTGTGTATTAAGTCCAGCACTTTATTACTCCTATTTCCTGTGTATGCAGGAAATGAGGGTCTCACACCTTTTTGAGTAACACAGTCTATGCATTTCTCCATTTTACCAGCATTCTTCCTTACTTGCGCCATATGTGAGGCTTCACCTGAAATGCTCAGTTTATAAACATCATTATGCATAAAAGCTTCAGCATACACTTCATCATTTTTAGAGATTGTGCACTTACTGTTTTCAAAATGAATCACAAATCCCTTCTTATCTAATGTAGATACACTAAGCATATTGCAAACTGCTTGGGGAATATACAAGACATCACTTACAGGAATTTCTTTAACTTCATTAGACACTTTGCATTTTAAGAATCCAATACCTTTTGCTTGGATCTTAGCAGTCCCTGCGTTTGCAGTTTTAAGAATACCTTCCTCTGGACACATTTCCTGAAAGAAATCCTTACAATTGGTTAAATGGCATGTGCTCCCTGAATCCAAAATCCAAGTACTTTCATTTGAATTATTATTTACCATAGTCAAAGATTTTTCTGCCATTAGAAAGCCCTTGTGTTTATCTTTGTCCTTCATACATTTCCTGGTTTGAAAATTCTTTAGTTCCATTGGCTTAGGTGAGCTAGAGGGAGTGTTTTGTGTTTCCTTACACCATTTAGATACATGTCCCTCCTTTCCACATGAGTAGCAAATCAGCTTGCCCTTGGGTGGAGTTTTCCCATAGCTCCGCCTTCCTCTGTTCTTTGCCAAGAAATTTGTTTCATTTCTCTCTGACTTGCTTTGAGAACACATCTCCTCAGAATCATTTATTATGCATTCCTGCCTTAGTTTTGATGTTGTCTGTTCAAAAGATTGCCCTTCAATGGCCTCATTTACAGACCTAAAAACATCAAACTTCTTTGATAGTGAGGTAAAAAGAAATGCTCTTTTCAATGCATCACACATGGGAATTCCAGAAAGTTCTAACCTTTGAAATGAAGACATAAGATGCATAATGTGATCATTACATTTACTTTTATCCCTTAATTTGGTTTCATTCAACTCTGCCAGCCAAATTGGTTGCTGCTTTGCATATGTAGTTGCATACATAGTTCTCAGTTTATATAAAATGTCCTTTGGTGTATCTTTTCCCTCCACTAATATGGCTTGTTTCTCTGAGAGAGCTTCCAAAAGCATGCACTTCACATAATAGTTTGCATTGTCCCATTCAGCCATATTTTCAGCTGTTCTGTCTTGGTCTAAGCATATATTTAATCTTTTTGCTCGAAGGAGACATATGAATCTTAGTTCCCACTTCTGATAATTAAACTCAGTTAATTTAGGCACCTTGAGAGAATAGAAAAATGGTGAATTTCTTCCCTCAGCCATTTTCTTAGCCTTCTGTCTGCTGTGTGGGGGGAGAGAGAGACAGACTGAATCTTTCCTTTAAAACTTAAGAGAAAAATGTGGCCTTTTTTTCTGCCTGGTAATATTTCTCTTCTTTTTCAATTCCTGGACCCTGGGCCCATAACCCTTTTGTTGGATTATTTGTAGTAAATAATTAGCAGATTTTAGTACACACAGCTTCAGCTTTAGAAATGTTAATTTCTTTCTTCATCTCTCTCTCATTCACCCCTGAATAATTCACTGCTGAGTCACTTTAAAGTTGAAGTAACAAAACATCTGTTTACTCACAGTTTGTAGTTAGATTATAATCAGACAGGCTTATATATACATATTACTATACATTTGTCTTATCAGCTCCTTCCATGTGCTTAGATGGTAATGGATGCTCACACCACCATAGATTCTCTCAGGTTAGGAGAGATCATGAGCTCCATGTGCTCCATGTGCTGCATCTAACCCCCACAGGAAGTTGCATAGCTGTGTGACCTCTCTAAGTAATTCACATCAGAGGTCACAGAGTAATCACAGAGAAATAATAGGTGACAGGCAATGCATGCAAAATACAATACATTCCAACAGCTAGGACAGCAAATGGAATGTTAAATATTATTCGGAAAGGAATGGAAAACAAAAATGAGAACAGTATAATGTTTATGTATCACTCCATGGTGAGACTGCAAATCGAATACTGTGTGCAGTCACTGCATCTCAAAAAAGATATAGTTGAATTAGAAAAGGTATAGAAAAGGGCAACAAAAATGATAAAGGGGATGGGATGACTTCCCTATGAAGAAAAGCTAAATGGCTAGAACTCTTCACCTTGGAGAAAAGATGGTTGAGGGGAGATATGACAGAGTTCTATAAAATAATGAGTGGAGTGGAACGGGTAGACGTGAATTGCTTGTTTAATCTTTCCAAAAATACTAGGACTAGGGGGCATGCAAGGAAGCTACAAAGTAGTACATTTAAAACAAATCAGATAAAATATTTCTTCATTCAATGTGTAAATAAACTCTGGAATCCATTGCCAGAGAATGTGGTAAAAGCAGTTAGCGGGGTTTAAAGGCTTGGAGAACTTCCTGGTATATGCGTCTAAATGGCAGATGACGTTTAATGTGAGCAAGTGCAAAGTGATGCATGTGGGAAAGATGAAACCGAATTATAGCTACGTCATGCAAGGTTCCACGTTAGGAGTCACTGACCAAGAAAGGGATCTAGGTGTCGTCGTTGATGATACATTGAAACCTTCTGCTCAGTGTGCTGCTGCGGCTAAGAAAGCAAATAGAATGTTAGGTATTATTAGGAAAGGAATGGAAAACAAAAATGAGGATGTTACAATGCCTTTGTTACGCACCATGGTGCGACAGTACCTCAAATACTGTGTTCAATTCTGGTCGCCGTATCTCAAAAAAGATATAGTGGAGTTAGAAAAGGTGCAGAGAAGGGCGACGAAAATGATAAAGGGGATGGGACGACTTCCCTATGAGGAAAGGCTAAAGCGGCTAGGGCACTTCAGCTTGGAGAAAAGGCGGCTGAGGGGAGATATGATAGAGGTCTATAAAATAATGAGTGGAGTTGAATGGGTAGATGTGAAGCGTCTGTTTACACTTTCCAAAAATACTAGGACTAGGGGGCATGCGATGAAGCTACAATGTAGTAAATTTAAAACGAATCAGAAAAAGATTTCTTCACTCAACGTGTACTTAAACTCTGGAATTCGTTACCAGAGAACGTGGTAAAGGCGGTTCGCTTAGCGGAGTTTAAAAAAGGTTTGGATGGCTTCCTAAAGAAAAAGTCCATAGACCATTATTAAATGGATTTGGGGAAAATCCACTATTTCTGGGATAAGCAGTATAGAATGTTCTGTACTTTTTTGGGATCTTGCAAGGTATTTGTGACCTGGATTGACCACTGTTGGAAACAGGGTGCTGGGCTTGATGGACCTTTGGTCTTTCCCAGTATGGCAATACTTATGTACTTAAGAATACTCCTTCCTTCCACCATGGAATTTCTATCCATTATGATTCCACGCTGCAATCTGTTTCATGTATAATGTTTATTTTGTTTGACTCAATTTCGTCTTTAACATATAGCGCAACCCCCCCCCCCCCATCATTGTGATATAATTTGTACCTTGTTACCAGTGTCTCATTGATTGTCCTCCTTCCATCAAGTTTCTGAAATGCCTGTTATATCTACCTCATTATTTAGTACTCAACTCTCCCATCTTAATTTTTAGGCTTTGAAGTGTTTTTCCTTATATCTACAAGCTGCTTTGAAGTTGATGGGGATAATATGCATCGTTTACTCTATTCTTCCATTAGACACTCCTGGCCTTCTTTCACCAATATTGAAACCTCTCTATTGGGATTCCCTAAAGATCCTGTTTCAATAGTATTCTTCAAGGATACTTTGCGTGCTTCCACTGGCTGTGCTGGACCCAGAAACAGGATGTAACTTCCTGTTTCAGGGTCCAGCAGAGCCAGCAGCTGCATGCAGAGGGGAACGTCCCTGCACCTGTTTTTTTATTGCTGCCGCTACAGCCACGGTGGAGATGCAAGGGATCGGCGCACAAGCTCCAGACCATCTAAAATGAGTAAGCCAGTGGGAAGGGGAGTGGACAGGGAGACAAGATGCAGCAAAGCTAGATACAAGAGCCAGGGGAAGAAACAGGGCAACTCAGGATATGGAGGATGAGGAAAGACAGGGCAACGCAGGACATGAGCCTGCAAATAGGTGGGAAAACGTGGGATACAAATGCAACAAATAAAATAAATAAATAAATATGTGGATGAGGTGAGAAGGGGCAGTGCACACTATGGGGCAGTGAAGAGAGTCAGAGCACTGCACACTATGGGGAAGGGAAAAGATGAGGCAATGCAGGATATAGGGGATTCAAGGCAATAATAGATGGTTGTGTGTGGAGAGAGAGAGAGGGAGAAAGAGATGGGGCAGTGAGGGATGATGGTTTTGTTCTTTGGTAGTAGTGGTGGGGAAAGGAGGAGAGAGAGTGATGGTAGATGGTTGGGGGCAGGATCGAGAGAGAGTAATGTTGGATGGTGATGGTGTATGAGAAGGAAGAGATGGATGATACTTTACAGTGGGGGGAGAGAGACAGAGAGGTGATGCTGGATGGTGAGAGGAAAGAGATGGGTCGATGGTGGAGGATGGAGAGAGAGGAGCAATGCTGGATGGTTGGGGAAAGAGGGGAAAAGAGGGAGAGAGGGGTGATGCTGGTTGGCAGGGGAATAGAAATTGGGGATGACGAGAGGAATGGAAATTGGGGATTAAAAAAAAAGAAAGAAGGGAGATTATGGACATGAACAGAAGGTAGGAGAAGGGAAATGCACACAGATGGCAGGGAAAGGAAGAGAAGGAAGAATTTGCACCCCATGGACGGAGGGAAAGGGAAAAGTTGGAAACTAGATAGACATGAGAAGGATACAGAAAAATGGAAGAAAGTTGGATGTGAAAGATGGATATAGGGCAGGGAGTGAAGAAGAAAGGAGGAGAGAAAAGATACAGTGAATGGACAGGAAGTCTTGGAAACAGAGTTCAAACAACAGAGACAGGGAACAAGATAAGAAAAATAAAATCCCCAGACCACAAAGGTAAGAAAAATGGTTTTATTTCAGTTTAGTCACTTCACTGGCTTCCTATCTGTTTCCGCATACAGTTCAAACTCCTCTTGTTGACTCAAGAAAAATGTCAGGAAGTATTTTTTCACGGAGAGAGTAGTGGATGCTTGGAATGCCCTCCCGTGGGAGGTGGTGGAAATGAAAACGGTAACGGAATTCAAACATGCGTGGGATAAGCATAAAGGAATCCTGTGCCGAAGGAATGGATCCTCAGGAGCTTAGTCAATATCGGGAGGCGGGGCTGGTGGTTGGGAGGCGGGGATAGGGCTGGGCAGACTTATACGGTCTGTGCCAGAGCCGGTGGTGGGAAGCGGGACTGGTGGTTGGGAGGCGGGGATAGTGCTGGACAGACTTGTACGGTCTGTGCCAGAGCCGGGGTTGGGAGGTGAGGCAGACTTATACGGTCTGTGCCCTGAAGAGCACAGGTACAAATCAAAGTAAGGTATACACAAAAAGCAGCAAATATGAGTTATCTTGTTGGGCAGACTGGATGGACCGTGCAGGTCTTTTTCTGCCGTCATCTACTATGTTACTATAAGTGCATTCACTCTGCAGCTCCTCAATACCTCTCCACTCTTATCTCTCCCTACATTCCTCCCCAAGAACTCCATTCACTGGGTAAATCTCTCTTATCTGCACCCTTCTCCTCCACCGCTAACTCCAGACTCCATTCCTTATATCTTGCTGCACGATATGCCTGGAATAGACTTCCTGAGCCGGTACGTCAAGCTCCATCTCTGGCCGTCTTCAAATATAGGCTAAAAGCCACCTTTTTGATGCTGCTTTTAACTCCTAACCCTTATTCACTTGTTCAGATCCCTTATTTTATCATCCTCACCTTAATATTCCCTTATCTCTTGTTTGTCCTGTTTGTCTGTCCTAATTAGATTGTAAGCTCTGTCGAGCAGGGACTGTCTCTTCATGTTCAAGTGTACAGTGCTGCGTACGTCTAGTAGCGCTATAGAAATGATAAGTAGTAGTAGTAGCCTTTGGGATTCCGGAATCTTGCTACTCTTTGTCCTTATCCCTTATTTGTCCTGTTTGTCTGTCCTAATTAGATTGTAAGCTCTGTCGAGCAGGGACTGTCTCTTCATGTTCAAGTGTACAGCACTGCGTACGTCTAGTAGCGCTTTAGAAATGATAAGTAGTAGTAGTGAAACATGTCAGTTCTGAGAATTTACTTCTTGATGTCTATATTTTGTACTGAACAGGAGGAAATGTGAGTGGGGATGTGTGATCAAAACTTTTAACCGCGATTAAGCGTGCGATTAAAAATTGAAATCAACGAACAGCCCTAGAAAAAATATTGCCTCCTATTTGTATTAAAAATATTTCCATGCAATTTAATTGAATGTCCCCTGGTCTTTATCCTTTTTGATTGAGTGAAAAAAAATCAATTCACCTTCACCCGCTCTACACCACTCAGGATTTTGTAAACCTCAATCATTCCCCCCCCCCCCCCTGAGCTGTCTCTTTTGCAAGCTGAAGAGCACTAAACTCATATGGGAGCAGTTCCAACCCCTCTATCATTTGGACGCTCTTCTTTGAACCTTTTCTAATTTTGCTATATATTTCTTGAGATACAGCCACCAGAACTGAACACAATTCTCAAGGTGAGATCGCACCATGGAGTGATACAGAGGCATTATAATATTTTTGATCTTATTTTGAATCCCTCTCCCATGACTCCTTAATTTTCTCAGAAGTCTCTCATGAGGTACTTTCTCAAAATCTAGATACAATACATCAACCGGCTCAGCTTTATCACCATGTTTATTCACGCCTTCAAAGAATTTAAGTAAATTTATGAGGCAAGACCTCCCTTGGCTGAATTCATGCTGACTCTATCAGATTAAACCATGTTTGTCTACTTGTTCTGTAATTTTATTCCTTATAATAGTTTCCACTATTTTGGCCAGCGCTGAAATCAGGCTTTCCCCGATCACCCCTGGAACCCTTTTTAAAAACTGGCGTTACATTGGCCACCCTCCACTCTTCAGGTACTACAGACGATTTTAATGACAGGTTACAGTTCACTAACAGCTGATCAGCAATTTCATGTTTGAGTTCTTTCAATTCCTTGGGGGTCCTAGTGATTTATCACTCTTTAACTTGTCAATTTGGCTCAGTACATCTTCCAAGTTCACCAAAATGTCATTCAGTTCCTCCGCATCATCACCCCTGAAAACTATTTCTGATATAGATAGATCTCTTACATCTTTCTTCTGTAAAAACCAAAGCAAAGAATTAATTCACCCTCTCGGATATGACCTTGTCCTCCCTGAGTTCTCCTTTTGCTCCTTCCTGATCTAACGGTCCCACAGATTCCCTTGCAGGCTTATTGCTTCTGATATACCTGAAAAAATGTTACTATTAGTTTTTGTCTCTGCGGCAAGCTTTTCTTCATATTCTTTTTTAGCCTTTTTTTATAAGTGCTTTGCAACTGGCTTGACAGTGCTTATGTTGCTTCTTATTTTCTTCATTTGGATCATTTTTCCATTCCACCTCACCTTTTAACCATGTGTTTGCTCTTTTTTACACCTTTGTTATAACCAGGAGCCTGGTTCCACCCAGTTGAGGTGGAGTTTATGCTTTTGGTACAGGATTCCCATTTCCCAGACTGTTGCCCAGTTCCTAACAAATCTAAATCCCTCATCCCTGTACCATCATCTCAACCACGTATTGAGACTTCGGAGCTCTACCTGCCTGTTGGGTCCTGTGCATGGAATGGGGAGCATTTCTGAAAATACTACCCTGGAGGACCGGGACTTCAACATGCCACCTACAAGCTTAAATGTGGTTTCAGAAATTCCCTCCCACAGTTTCCTATGTCATTGGTACCCAAATTTATCAAGACAGCCAGCTCCTCCCCAAAACTATCTAAAATCCTATCTAGGTGATTCTTGATGTCTGCCGCCTTCACACCAGACAGGCCCAGGCAGTCCTCACGCCCACCAGCCAACCAACTATCTAAATGTCTAGTGATCGAATCACCAGCTACAACAGCTGTCCTGACCCTTCCCGTCTGGGCAGAAGTTATTGGAGACTTATGCTAGGTGTGAGAGGAAAGTGCATCCCCTGGTGGGCAGCTCCTGGCTACAGAAGTACTTCCTATTTCTCCAGGTGATGTTCTCCTATTAGGAGACCTCCCTCCTCCAAAGCAGCACAGGGGCTGCCAGACTTCTCTACAACATCCCTGTAGGTATCCTCCCTGTATGTCTTCCTCAGGCCCTCCAATTCTGCTACTGTAGCCTCAAGAGAACAGATTCATTTTCTGAGAGCTAGGTGCTCTTTGCATCATCCACACACATATAATCTCTCACCAACTGGGGATAATCATACATGTGACAGTGCAAAAGACTGGATAGCACCCCTCTCACTGCTGTCTGCATCTTATTGTTATTAAGTTGTTTAATAAGTTAAAGCTTGCTAAGGTAATAAGGATATTAGACTAATATAAAAGAGTCTTTATATTTTTTTTTGTTACATTTGTACCCTGCGCTTTCCCACTCATGGCAGGCTCAATGCGGCTTACATGGGGCAATGGAGGGTTAAGTGACTTGCCCAGAGTCAAAAGGAGCTGCCTGTGCCTGAAGTGGGATTCCAACTCAGTTCCTCAGTTCCCCAGGACCAAAGTCCACCACCCTAACCCCTAACCACTAGACCACTCCTCCACTGTTGCTACTATTTGAGATTCTACATGGAATGTTGCTATTCCACTAGCAACATTCCATGTAGAAGTCGGCCCTTGCAGATCACCAATGTGGCCGCGCAGGCTTCTACATGGAATAGCAACATTCCATGTAGAATCTCCAACAGTAGCAACATTCCATGTAGAATCTTCAGTAGTATCTATTTTATTTTTGTTACATTTGTACCCTGCACTTTCCCACTCATGGCAGGCTCAATGCGGCAGGCAATGGAGGGTTAAGTGACTTGCCCAGAGTCACAAGGAGCTGCCTGTGCCTGAAGTGGGAATCGAACTCAGTTCCCCAGGACCAAAGTCCACCACTCTAACTACTAGGCCACTCCTCCACTTATTCAGTGTTTGCTTCTTAGAAAGTAATTAAATGTAATTAAAACTCTGTAAGAGGACTCCTCCCTTGTTATCTTAAGGGGCTCTTTCACTAAGGTGCACTCACGTTTTTGGTGCACGCTAAACATTAGAGACGCCTATAGGAATGCATTGGCATCTCTAGCATGTGCTAAAAGCCTTAGCAAAAGAGCCCCTTAATTAGAATAACTGACTATAAATCAAACATATAAATGACAAGTGACCCACTCACCCGCAAATGCCCAGTAGAGACTTCCCTCTCTGTCCCGCCCTCGCATCAAGACGTGATGACGTCAGAGGGTGGAACAGAGAGGGAAACGGACGCTGCCGCTTGGATACGAAGCAACATTGCCGGCGCACCAGCCTCCACCCCCCCCATCCCCGATGTTGTTGTCGCCGCCGCTGCTCCCGCCCCCCTCCGTATCGGGCCCCCTGCACTGACATGACAGCGCCTCTCACCTCCGTGTGGAAGCGCTGCAGGCAGCAGCAGAGCGATGTCGTTCTCGAGTGGACCTGAGTACGATTGAGAGTGATATATATCAAAGAGTTATTGAGAAGAGTTAAGAAGATTTTGCATTTAATTTTTATCACGAGCACATGCACCTATCAACTGAGCAGTGGCGTAGGAGGGGGGGGGGGGCGGTGGGGCGGTCCGCCCCGGGTGCACACCGCTGGGGGGTGTTGGCGCCTCACTGGTTCCTTGCTCTCTCTGCCCCGGAACAGGTTACTTCCTGTTCCGGGGCAGAGAGAGCAAGGAACCAGCGAGGCGTCGACACCCACCAGCGGCGTGCACTTGGTGGATTGGCCCTCCCGCCTGCCCGCCCCTCACTGCCTTCCAGGTATGTTCTCGCGGGCGGGGGGGCATTGCGCTACGGAGGGGGGAGGGTGCATCGCGCTGCACCCGGGGGGGGGTGCACAGCGGTGACCCGCCCAGGGTGTCAGCTGCCCTCGCGACACCACTGCAACTGAGCTCAGCTGGTCCACAGCACAGCACCCGACAGCAGTTTGACATGGTAGTGAATCCAGCCCCAAGCTAAGTACCCGTCCTTACCATCTGCCATATAATTTCTATTTTTGTTTTAATGTTGTGAGAAGTACCATTGAACAAGACGTAGGGATGGTAGGTAGGGCTGAGTGCGATGATGTTGGGTTCTGCCTGTTGTAACTCTGTAGACCAGCCTGAACAATCGGCATTTTACTGAGCACTCATCTGTGAATATATATATATTTAAAAATCTTTATAAGTTTTTTATTTTTCAACTCACTGACACAGCATATTAAAAATCAAAAAGTTTTATGATATATTTTTATAATTTATTGTTAGCCAAAACAAAATATTACTTACAATTTCTAAGGTTTGCTTCAGAGAAATATTCTTGTTCCAGACTTGGTGGTTATTGACTTTTGGAATTGGACCAGAGCTTTTTCTAAGCAGGTACTGCAGTACATGCATTGAATCTGTGAATGTATTGTGGAAGCCCACGTGACCCCTGACAAAGGTTTTTCTGAAACTTGGCCAGGTTTGGATAAACTGATGCTGTGTTTGCCTTCCTTGGTTCGCTGCTGTTTGGTTGTCTACAATTTACTGTTAGTCAAAAGAAAATCTTACTTACAATTTCTAAAGTTTTAACTCTTTGCTCCAGAGAAGTATTCTTGTTCCAGAGTGCTTTGAGCCCTCGATTTTGGACAGGGGTGAGTGTCATCACTTCATCATTCTGGAAGTAAATAAAAGCTTTGTTACTGTGTCTTATATCCAGAAGAACTAATCTTATTTTTTAAAAATGTATTGGTGTTCGTTGGGATTTATTAACCGCCTTTATGAAGAGATTCAGCCAAGGCGGTGTACAGCAAGTACGGTTTAACATAAAACTTACATTTTTGTTAGCAGCATGATAGTAAAATGACCAAATATAAATACAATAACAGAGGTAACATTGGAAATGGCAAACTGAAGCCTAGTAACAGTTTTTTTCTTCTTCCATTCGTAATTTTCTAGATGTGAACGCACTCTGCTCCCTTTCTATGCCTTTCTGAACTCTAGGTATGACTATTGCAATATTGTTTACACCGGGATATCCGAACAGAATCTGAAAAGATTGCAAACTCTACAAAATACCACAGTGCATATACTCTGCTTTTCCTACCGCTTCGACTGTGTCTCATCGCTATTTCAAAAACTACACTGGTTATCCATTGATTATAGGGTCAAGCTTTAAAATTCTTACATTAACCCTTAACCCACAAAGTGCTTTATACTGGATCTTTTACCTACCTCTCTTCTCTGGAAATCCCTTATACACCTGCCCGAACATTGCGCTCTCTAAACGGTAACAGACTGGTTCTTCCCCATCTCTCTCAGGTAAGATGAGAATCAAGAAGATCAAGTTCATTGTATTTCTTGTCCCCAACACTCTGGAACTCAACTCCGCCATGAAACTTCCTATACCACTTTCCCCGCCCTTCTAATAGCTCAACTTTTTCAACAGGCTTTTTCAATATAAGTATGGATGATCTAGCAATTCCTGAATCTCTCATGGCAGGAATTCCGATTGTCTTCCTAATATCACTTATGTATTTAACTTTGTTAAATCTTTCACGTCCTATATGAATGATAGTAACCAGTTCTTTCCTATCATAATTTGACTTTATTTTTTTTCCTACAAGCTGTACCCATTAATTTTAACTGTAAACCGCTTTGATTTGGCCACAACTAAGTGGTACTGCAAACTCAATAAATGATAAATAATTAACATGAAACAGTATGATAAATATACACAGCGTAGAACAATCACAGAACAGAAATGATAAATATTAGTACAATACAAACATTACCATAAGAGACAGCATGGAAGAATATTCAAATAACAAAGTAATATGATGTCAGCATAATACCAACAAAACACCTAATAAGCAACACAATAGAACATTCAAATAACATAAATATAGATCTAATGCTTACTATGTAGCCACGGGGACAAGTTGGGTACAACAGAATCAATTGGGATAAACAGATGGGTTGCTAAACTCATGGCAAGTTCTATGTACAGTTGAGCAAGATATGAGGAGCTGGTCTGAGTTACAGGGTGTGCAGCAAGCTAGTCTAGCTCTCTCAACTAATACATGCATCAAATTGATTTAACACAAAGTCAATGACATGTTGTCTACAGGCTGAAAGCTGATGGGGGAGGGGGAACGAGCCATCCTGCTACACACCTTGACATGCTGTAGTGCATGTATAACATGGGCAGTCCCAGGAGCTGTTACCACCCAGATGACTGAAGCCTCAGTGCACTTCACAGTTCATCAGATCATTTGCTGCGTAGACCTGAGAATCTTAATGCACTTAAAACAGACTCTTTCCCCCGATGTAACCCCCTTTTACCATTGGTAAGAGTATGCATGTTGTTGATTCCTCCATGAATTTTTATAGTATGAGCCAGATTCAAAAATGAGCAATGCTCGGTGCTAGTCTATAAAGGACGATCCTGGCTCAGTACCCTGTATAGACTAGCACGTAGCATCGATTTCCGCACCTCTCTTATGCCTGTGGTATTCCTAGTATTCTATAACTGTACGCCCAAAGTTTGCAGCATCCATGCCCCTCCCAAGGTTATGCCCTTTTTGGAGTTCCACGCCATGGAATTTGGGCGCTCAGTGTTACTGCATACCATACACACAACTCTTAATTGCTGCCAATTAATATCAATAATTGATAGTGTCCATTTATTGCTTGTTAATGGCTCGTTAACCAATGTACAGTGGGGGAAATAAGTATTTGATCCCTTGCTGATTTTGTAAGTTTGCCCACTGACAAAGACATGAGCAGCCCATAATTGAAGGGTAGGTTATTGGTAACAGTGAGAGATAGCACATCACAAATTAAATCCGGAAAATCACATTGTGGAAAGTATATGAATTTATTTGCATTCTGCAGAGGGAAATAAGTATTTAATCCCTCTGGCAAACAAGACCTAATACTTGGTGGCAAAACCCTTGTTGGCAAGCACAGCGGTCAGACGTCTTCTGTAGTTGATGATGAGGTTTGCACACATGTCAGGAGGAATTTTGGTCCACTCCTCTTTGCAGATCATCTCTAAATCATTAAGAGTTCTGGGCTGTCGCTTGGCAACTCGCAGCTTCAGCTCCCTCCATAAGTTTTCAATGGGATTAAGGTCTGGTGACTGGCTAGGCCACTCCATGACCCTAATGTGCTTCTTCCTGAGCCACTCCTTTGTTGCCTTGGCTGTATGTTTTGGGTCATTGTCCTGCTGGAAGACCCAGCCACGACCCATTTTTAAGGCCCTGGCGGAGGGAAGGAGGTTGTCACTCAGAATTGTACGGTACATGGCCCCATCCATTCTCCCATTGATGCGGTGAAGTAGTCCTGTGCCCTTAGCAGAGAAACACCCCCAAAACATAACATTTCCACCTCCATGCTTGACAGTGGGGACGGTGTTCTTTGGGTCATAGGCAGCATTTCTCTTCCTCCAAACACGGCGAGTTGAGTTCATGCCAAAGAGCTCAATTTTTGTCTCATCTGACCACAGCACCTTCTCCCAATCACTCTCGGCATCATCCAGGTGTTCACTGGCAAACTTCAGACGGGCCGTCACATGTGCCTTCCGGAGCAGGGGGACCTTGCGGGCACTGCAGGATTGCAATCCGTTATGTCGTAATGTGTTACCAATGGTTTTCGTGGTGACAGTGGTCCCAGCTGCCTTGAGATCATTGACAAGTTCCCCCCTTGTAGTTGTAGGCTGATTTCTAACCTTCCTCATGATCAAGGATACCCCACGAGGTGAGATTTTGCGTGGAGCCCCAGATCTTTGTCGATTGACAGTCATTTTGTACTTCTTCCATTTTCTTACTATGGCACCAACAGTTGTCTCCTTCTCGCCCAGCGTCTTACTGATGGTTTTGTAGCCCATTCCAGCCTTGTGCAGGTGTATGATCTTGTCCCTGACATCCTTAGACAGCTCCTTGCTCTTGGCCATTTTGTAGAGGTTAGAGTCTGACTGATTCACTGAGTCTGTGGACAGGTGTCTTTCATACAGGTGACCATTGCCGACAGCTGTCTGTCATGCAGGTAACGAGTTGATTTGGAGCATCTACCTGGTCTGTAGGGGCCAGATCTCTTACTGGTTGGTGGGGGATCAAATACTTATTTCCCTCTGCAGAATGCAAATAAATTCATATACTTTCCACAATGTGATTTTCCGGATTTAATTTGTGATGTGCTATCTCTCACTGTTACCAATAACCTACCCTTCAATTATGGGCTGCTCATGTCTTTGTCAGTGGGCAAACTTACAAAATCAGCAAGGGATCAAATACTTATTTCCCCCACTGTATATGTGGCACAGTCCACAAATGGTTTCAATGATTCCTGAAATCAAGATCTTGCAAAGTGAAAATGAAGGGTATCTTATCCTCTCCTTGGTCATCGGACTGTGACGTCCCTCAGGGTTCTGCATTATCTCCCATTCTGTTTAATATAATGATGTCACCACTAGGCAACAGCAAGATTCAAAACATTCATATATGCTGACGATGTTACCATAAATAACCTTCAAAAAGAACATTAAAGACATCTTACAAAAGGCAAAACTTGGCTTAAATTTGATGGAAACCAGGGCCTCAGAATCCAAACTAAAGCTAAATAAAGAAAAAACTAAATTCCTGGTCATTACCAACCTATTTGACCAAAACGACTACAACAGTTTTGGTAACACTTCAACATTCCCCACTGACAATAATCTGAAAATTCTAGGTATAATTACAGACAAAGATTTAACATTTGATACTCAAGTTCCCTCAGTATCACAAAATCTTTCAGGTCTCTGGAAACTAAAATGGATCAGACCCTATTTCTCATCAGAAACATTCAGACTATTGGTACAATCATGAACATTATCCCAATTCGATTACTGTAATGCCATATATGCTGGCTGTAAGGAGAACCTGTTGAAAAAAACTCCAAACAGCTCAAAACACTGTAGCCAGGTTTATTTATTTATTTGTTACATTTGTATCCAGACTATATGGAACCATTAATAAACTTACCTCAAAGAAACACTAAATATGAGGCAAGAAATTATCTCAGACTACACCTCCCAAATTGCAAAAAAGTGATCTACAAAACTGTCCACTCTGCAGACTTCACTTACCAAATGGTGGAATTCCTTTCCACCCAAAATAAGGTTATCAATAGAAATCAGCCAGTCGGGGAGCGAGATTTTCGCAGCAGCCCAAGCAGCAATGGACACCGGAGTAGTGCAACCAGCGCTGCTTGAGGAGAGGTCTTCTGCGAATCTGAACGGGACTCAGGAACAGTTTTCCACGGCCTCGCAGGCCTCAAAGGTATTACCCCCAAGAAATTGTTTCCAAGTTATCCCGCCGGGAGATCTTATCTCACTCCCCTCCATTAGCAAGTGGTATAATTAAACCTGCCGTTGTGACATTAGAGTCACTGTGGGACATGGTCTATAGCACTCATTCTTCCATGCAGGCTATGATTCACGAAAATACTAAACAGTAAGATAAAGGAAATCATTAGAGCCAAAAAACAATCCTTCAGAAAGTGGAGAAGAGAACCAACTGAAAGTAACAGGATAGATCATAAGGAATGCCAAGCCAAATGCAAAGCGGAGATAAGGAGGGCAAAAAAGGACTTTGAGAAGAAATTAGCGTTGGAAGCAAAAATACATAGTAAAAATTTTTTTAGATACATTAAAAGCAGGAAACCGGCCAAAGAGTCGGTTGGGCCGCTGGACGAAAATGGTGTTAAAGGGGCGATCAAGGAGGACAAAGCCGTAGCGGAGAAATTAAATGAATTCTTTGCTTCGGTCTTCACCGAGGAGGATTTGGGGGGGACACCGGTGCCGGAAAGAATATTTGAAGCGGGGGAGTCGGAGAAACTAAACAAATTCTCTGTAACCTTGGAGGATGTAATGGGTCAGTTCAGCAAGCTGAAGAGTAGTAAATCACCGGGATCTGATGGTATTCATCCCAGAGTATTAATAGAACTAAAAAATGAACTTGCGGAGCTACTGTTAGAAATATGCAATCTGTCCCTAAAATCGAGTGTAGTACCGGAAGACTGGAGGGTAGCCAATGTTACTCCGATTTTTAAGAAGGGTTCCAGAGGAGATCCGGGAAATTATAGACCGGTGAGTCTGACGTCGGTGCCGGGCAAGATGGTGGAGGCTATTATTAAGAATAAAATTGCAGAGCATATACAAAAACATGGACTGATGAGACAAAGTCAGCACGGATTTAGTGAAGGGAAGTCTTGCCTCACCAATCTAATGCATTTTTTTGAGGGGGTAAGCAAACATGTGGACAATGGGGAGCCAGTTGATATTGTATATCTGGATTTTCAGAAGGCGTTTGACAAAGTGCCGCACGAAAGACTCCTGAAGAAATTGCAGAGTCATGGAATCGGAGGTAGGGTATTATTATGGATTAAGAACTGGTTGAAAGATAGGAAGCAGAGAGTAGGATTGCGTGGCCAGTATTCTCAGTGGAGGAGGGTAGTTAGTGGGGTCCCGCAGGGGTCTGTGCTGGGTCCGTTGCTTTTTAATGTATTTATAAATGACCTAGAGATGGGAATAACTAGTGAGGTAATTAAATTCGCCGATGACACAAAATTATTCAGGGTCGTCAAGTCGCAGGAGGAATGTGAACGATTACAGGAGGACCTTGCGAGACTGGGAGAATGGGCGTGCAAGTGGCAGATGAAGTTCAATGTTGACAAGTGCAAAGTGATGCATGTGGGTAAGAGGAACCCGAATTATAGCTACGTCTTGCAAGGTTCCGCGTTAGAAGTTACGGATCAAGAAAGGGATCTGGGTGTCGTCGTCGATGATACGCTGAAACCTTCTGCTCAGTGTGCTGCTGCGGCTAGGAAAGCGAATAGAATGTTGGGTGTTATTAAGAAGGGTATGGAGTCCAGGTGTGCGGATGTTATAATGCCGTTGTATCGCTCCATGGTGCGACCGCACCTGGAGTATTGTGTTCAGTACTGGTCTCCGTATCTCAAAAAAGATATAGTAGAATTGGAAAAGGTACAGCGAAGGGCGACGAAAATGATAGTGGGGATGGGACGACTTTCCTATGAAGAGAGGCTGAGAAGGCTAGGGCTTTTCAGCTTGGAGAAGAGACGGCTGAGGGGAGATATGATAGAAGTGTATAAAATAATGAGTGGAATGGATCGGGTGGATGTGAAGCGACTGTTCACGCTATCCAAAAATACTAGGACTAGAGGGCATGAGTTGAAGCTACAGTGTGGTAAATTTAAAACGAATCGGAGAAAATTTTTCTTCACCCAACGTGTAATTAGACTCTGGAATTCGTTGCCGGAGAACGTGGTACGGGCGGTTAGCTTGACGGAGTTTAAAAAGGGGTTAGATAGATTCCTAAAGGACAAGTCCATAGACCGCTATTAAATGGACTTGGAAAAATTCCGCATTTTTAGGTATAACTTGTCTGGAATGTTTTTACGTTTGGGGAGCGTGCCAGGTGCCCTTGACCTGGATTGGCCACTGTCGGTGACAGGATGCTGGGCTAGATGGACCTTTGGTCTTTCCCAGTATGACACTACTTATGTACTTATGTACTTATGATATTAAAGTTATTTCTCAAGCCGTTCTGATCCAAGCACAAGAGACTGCACAACAGTCCTCTAAGATAGGAAATATGGACTCCAAGATACAAGAAATGGGGACTTTGGAAGCAGACTTAGTTAAAGATAATAATTTCCTTAATAAACGCTTGGAATACCTGGAAAACCAGGTTAGAAGACTTAATCTAAGGTTCCTCAATTTCCCCAAGTCTCCACTTATTTCTTCTGTGGATATGGTCAAAAAATATATGAGTGAGATTCTGGGGATGGATAAGGAACCATTACCTCCTATCACACATGCTCAATGGAGTGGAGGAGTGGCCTAGTGGTTAGGGTGGTGGACTTTGGTCCTGAGGAACTGAGTTCGATTCCCAGCACAGGCAGCTCCTTGTGACTCTGGGCAAGTCACTTAACCCTCCATTGCCTGCCACATAGAGCCTACCATGAATGGGAAAGTGTGGGGTACAAATGTAACAAAAAAAAAAATACATCTGGAGCCTTAAGGGGAGGGATGGAGAGCCCCCCTTACCGGTAGTGGGAGAAGTTATGAACCTTACCTCTTTCCTGGAAAACTCATTGGAACTTATTACCCAGAGGACAACTATGCTGGTCACCTTTGTTTTGGAGCCAGACCGGAATGCTGTTTTAAGACTTTCATTAAGACACTTAGATAAACTGTATATGGGCTCAAAAGTTAGAGTTTTTCCTGATCTCTCTAGGCAGACGCGGGTGAGGCGCAGGGCTTTTTTAGCCCTACGCCCCAGAGCCGAGGCCGTGGGAGCAAACTTTGTATTGCGTTTTCCTTGTATTTGTATACCCTGTCCTCACTTGGATTCCAGGGCTCTGTCCTTTCCTGGTTCTCTTCCTACCTCTCCCTCCGCACCTTTAGTGTTCACTCTGGTGGATCCTCTTCTACTTCTATCCCTCTGCCTGTCGGCGTACCTCAGGGTTCTGTTCTTGGTCCCCTCCTCTTTTCTATCTACACTTCTTCCCTTGGTTCATTAATCTCATCCCATGGCTTTTCCTACCATCTCTATGCTGATGACTCCCAAATCTACCTTTCTACCCCTGATATCTCACCTTGCATCCAAACCAAAGTTTCAGCGTGCTTGTCTGACATTGCTGTCTGGATGTCTCAACGCCACCTGAAATTAAATATGACCAAAACCGAGCTTCTCATTTCCCCCCCCCCCCCCCAAACCCACCTCCCCGCTCTCCCCATTTTCTATTTCTGTTGATGGCTCTCTCATTCTCCCTGTCTCCTCAGCTCGAAATCTTGGGGTCATCTTTGATTCTTCTCTCTCCTTCTCTGCTCATATCCAGCAGACCGCCAAGACCTGTCGTTTCTTTCTTTACAACATCCGTAAAATCCGCCCCTTTCTTTCCGAGCACTCTACCAAAACCCTCATCCACACCCTTGTCACCTCTCGTTTAGACTACTGCAATCTGCTTCTTGCTGGCCTCCCACTTAGTCACCTCTCCCCTCTCCAGTCGGTTCAAAACTCTGCTGCCCGTCTCATCTTCCGCCAGGGTCGCTTTACTCATACTACCCCTCTCCTCAAGACCCTTCACTGGCTCCCTATCCGTTTTCGCATCCTGTTCAAACTTCTTCTACTAACCTATAAATGTACTCACTCTGCTGCTCCCCAGTATCTCTCCACACTCGTCCTTCCCTACACCCCTTCCCGTGCACTCCGCTCCATGGATAAATCCTTCTTATCTGTTCCCTTCTCCACTACTGCCAACTCCAGACTTCGTGCCTTCTGTCTCGCTGCACCCTACGCCTGGAATAAACTTCCTGAGCCCCTACGTCTTGCCCCATCCTTGGCCACCTTTAAATCTAGACTGAAAGCCCACCTCTTTAACATTGCTTTTGACTCGTAACCACTTGTAACCACTCGCCTCCACCTACCCTCCTCTCTTCCTTCCCGTTCACATTAATTGATTTGATTTGCTTACTTTATTTATTTTTTGTCTATTAGATTGTAAGCTCTTTGAGCAGGGACTGTCTTTTTTCTATGTTTGTGCAGCGCTGCGTATGCCTTGTAGCGCTATAGAAATGCTAAATAGTAGTAGTAGTAGTAGTAGTAGTAGTATTTGTAATATAGTGCTAGAGGGTAAACAATACCAATTCATGGACTCTAAACAGCTTATTGATTTTCTAGATGCAAGAATGGAAGTGAATGTTGTATGTCCTCCCTGAATAGCAGGCTGGAGGTTGACTTAAGAGGTGGCAGATGTAAGTTTTCTTTTTCTTCCTGTTAGGTTTTCTAAATCTTGGAATCATATTTCTTTTCTGCTGGACGAAGTTGATATTTGTTTTATTTTCCTTGTTTTACTGATTATGTAAATGTATTTCACTGTCTCAATGTGTTTGAGATTATATAATAAAAAATTTGTTAAAATAAAAAAAAAAATAGAAGAACAACGGATACTGATAGGGCAACAGAGCAATAGCAAGAGATCGTTCAGGTGTAATATTTTCTGTTTTTACCTGTAAATTGGGTTTAGATGTGTTAAAATTGTGGGGGATAAGCATACAGAAGAGAATGTATTGATGCATTGCTAACAGTGTGTGTGGACTTCATGTGTTTTGATCCTTTCGATAGATATTTTCAAAAAGATGGGTCTTTAGTAGTTTGCGGAAGTTGGTTAGTTTGTAGATCGTTTTCAGTTTTCATGGTAGTTTGTTCCAGAATTGTGTGCTCATATAAGAAATAAATAAATACATAAATTAAGTTGAATACATATGTCAGGATCGGCCCCAAATTTGGGTGACTTTTACAGAATCCAGGGGGGGAGTAATTTTGAGAAGCCTATTTAACTAAGGATGTGCACGAAAAAAAGATTTTTACTTCTGTTTGGTTTGGATCAATCAGCCTTGGTATTCATACATTGTTCTTTCATTTCATTTGGATTCATTAATGGACAATGCAATATTGAACTGTAACAGTGAGTTTTCCATTCATTTGTATTGAACCTTTCTTAAAACCTGCTGGCAAGCATATACCACTGAGGAAAAAACACTCCAAGGAATCAAAAGTGGCACAAAACCCCCCAAGGCTTCAAATGAGATATCGCATACAGTTCAAGCTTCTCCTTCTTACCTACAAATGCACTCAGTCTGCAGCCCCTCATTACCTCTCTACCCTCATCTCCCCTTACGTTCCCACCCGAAACCTCCGCTCACATGACAAATCCCTCCTCTCAGTACCCTTCTCCACCAACTCCAGGCTCCGCCCTTTCTGCGTCGCCTCACCCTATGCTTGGAATAAACTTCCTGAGCCCCTACGCCAAGCCCCCTCCCTACCCATCTTCAAATCCTTACTCAAAGCCCACCTCTTCAATGTTGCTTTCGGCACCTAACCTTTATACCTTTCAGGAAATCTTGACTGTCCCAATTTGACGACCCCTACTTGACTGACTGTACATTTGTCCTTTAGATTGTAAGCTCTTTGAGCAGGGACTGTCCTTCTATGTTAAATTGTACAGCGCTGTGTAACCCTAGTAGCGCTTTAGAAATGTTAAATAGTAGTAGTAGTAGTAAATGAGAGACTGAAGACTAACAGTGACATGAAAACTGCAATCAGATTGAGATGGACAAAGGGCACAAAGACCCCAATGCATGGGGAGAAGGGGCAAAGCCACAGGGATAGGGTTAAAACAATATCAACATTGTCACAGGGATCCCATGGCAGTGAGAGAAAAGCAAGGAATCACCAACATTGGCATGAAGACCCCAGAGAACCACCAAAAGGGTTAGGTCAGGGTTGGAGATCTGTGGGCAAGTGTGGCAATACTTATGTATTTATGGTTATTGGACAGAAAACAGAGGGTAGGGTTAAATGGTCATTTCTCTCAATGGAAGAGGGTGAACAGTGGAGTCCTGCAGCTTGGAGAAGAGACGGCTGAGGGGAGACATGATAGAGGTATATAAAATATTGAGTGGAGTGGAACAGGTGGATGCGTCTGTTCATGCTTTCCAAAAATACTAGGACTAGGGGGCATGCGATGAAACTACAGTGTAGTAAATTCAAAACAAATTGGAGAAAAGTTTCTTCACCCAACGCGTAATTAAACTCTGGAATTCGTTGCCGGAGAACGTGGTGAAGGCGGTTAGCTTAGCAGAGTTTAAAAAGGGGTTAGACGGTTTCCTAAAGAACAAGTCTATAAACCACTACTAGATGGACTTGGGAAAAATCCACAATTCCATGAATAACATGTATAGAATGTTTGTACATTTGGGAAGTTTGCCAGGTGCCCTTGGCCTGGATTGGCCACTGTCGTGGACAGGATGCTGGGCTCGATGGACCCTTGGTCTTTTCCCAGTGTGGCATTACTTATGTACTTATGTACTTACTAGTAAAAAAGGCCCGTTTCGGTTTGAAAGGAAACGGGCGCTAGCAAGGTTTTCCTTGGAGTGTGAATGTGCGAGTGTGTGTGTGTGTGACAGAGAGAGAGTGAGACTGGGTGCGAGTGTGTTTGTGAGAATGAGAGTATGTGCCAGGGTCCCCCCTCCCTCCCAGTTCCATGGTGGCGCCCCCCCCCCCCCCGATCTGTCTCCTAGTTGTAGGGTGCCCCCTCCCTTTTTCCTGGTTGCAGGGTCCGCCCGCCCGCCCTCCCTCCCAGTTGCTGGGTCGGTCTCCCTCCCTCCCTCCCAATTGCAGGGGGGTTCCCAGCAGGGGCGTAGCTACGGGTGGGCCTGGGTGGGCCCAGGCCCGCCCACCCAAACGCACTCACACTGCAGCAGCCTACAGTACAGTAGACTGCAGAGACGGCACCATGCTCTGGCTCAGCTCCGAGGTTCCTTCCTGCTTCCATCCCAATTGGCCCGCCCACCACGCCACCCAAGCAAGCACACAATATACTCACTCACTGCAGTAGCGGAACAGCAGCCTAGCCCTGCCTACTACTACTACTACCACCACGTTGCAGTCGCGGGCACCCGCTCAGGGCAGGCTCAGCTGATCTCTGCCAGGCGCGTGCATTGACTCGTAGCTGTTTTCCATCCATCCTAGTCCTACGCGGAGGACGTGGCTGTGCGCGGTGGCGGGCGTGCTCCTCAGCCTCGCTCTCGACTCGCTCCTCACTCGGCTCAGTCATTGGTTGGTTCGCTCGGGCATAGCTGCACGTGCACGCATGGCACGCAGGGGGTTGACTATTAGTGCGAGCCTCCTCAGCCTGTCCCCTGCCTGCCCTGAAATGTGGGAATTTGGGAAAGGGAAAGAAGAAGGTTCTAGTTGGATTGGAATCGAGAAGATCATTCCAGTAACAGTTCCAGGAGTTAGCAGCAGTGGCAGCTGCCAGCCCAGCAGCAGATAATAAATTGTAAATGTTTTTTTTTTTTTTACATCATATAATTTTAACATCATCTTGTAATTTTTTTTTTTAATTAAGCTAGCTGGGGCCTGGGCACTATTAAATTTATTGTTGTAGAATTTCTGGGTGGGGTAAGCACTTCACTGCCTAGGGCAAAAAAATGTATATATTTAATTTTCAAAATATACCTTTTTTTTGCCCTGCAGTGAAGAGCCCACCACCATGACCTGCCAGCATTTTGATTACTCTTTTGTAATCAAAATGATGGCTGTGGTCTGGTGGGCTACTGGATTTGGGGGGGGGGGGGGTAGACGTTTCACTGCCAGTGGCCCTAGGGCAATGAGGAGCCCATCCCCACCTAAAAAATCTCTCTCTCTTATCTATCTATATATAGTGCCCACCCATATTAGCTCTGGGCCCACCCAAAATGTCAGGTCTGGCTACGCCACTGGTTCCCAGTCTCCCTCCCAGTTGCAGGGGGTGCGGCCCCCCCCCCCCCCAGCTGTAGACTTGTTTCGGATGGAACAACAGTTTAAATACGACAATGTGAAGCAGCAGCTCCTAGGTTTGCTTGTTTTAGAGTGTATACCAATGACGGCTGCGTAGGGGAGTGGAAACAGAGATTAACCGATGGGCTTCCTTGCTTACCGTTGTCTTGCTTTGCTGATGTCAGACGCACACACGCACGCACGCACATAGACTTCAACAGATGCTCGATCATGAAGCCACGCCCCGCAGCCGAGAACAGAACTTCGGATCCGTCAGCAGAGGTACGCGACGACTTCAGGGGAGGTATTTCGGAGGAAAGGGTGGTGTCCACAGGATCGCAGTAGGGGGGTGCAGGGGTCATTAATGCAGAGGGGGGGTTTTGAATTTGAGGGAGGGGGTAGTCTGGAATGCGGTGGCAGGGGTGTGACGGGCCTTGAAGTGGGAGGGAGGGATATGTGTGGGGGTGGGTGTGTGGATGTGCTTCGGGTGGTGTGAGGGGGGGTGTGATGTTGGGGGGGCGGTGTGATGGGGGGGTTGATGCGCCGAGCAGGGGGGGGTTTGTTGCGCCGCTCCCTGCCACTTGCTCCGAAGTGGCAGGGAGCGGCACAGTGACAGCTGATACCCAGGCAGATGGAGGAGTACGGAAACACACTCCACGTGTTTCCCTACTCCTCCCCTTACCTGGGAATCAGCTGTGAATGAAGATTACCTGCCCTCGACGTCATCACGTTTTAACGCGAGTGCGGGGCAGAGAGACATGGTCAGTTGGATTGCTTCACCACCACGAACCCTTCAGGAAGTGACGTCAGAGGGCTTCTCAACGTTGAGGGTGCGTTTGATTATAGGAGATCTGTATTGGGACTGGTGCTATTTAACAAATTAATAAATTATATGGAAATCGGGACGACGAGCGAGGTAATTAAATTTGCAGATGACACAAAACTATACAAAGTTGTTAAAAAAACATGTGGACTGTGGAATATTGCAGGAAGACCCTAGAAAATTGGAAGACTGGGCATCCAAATGGCAGATGAAATTTAATGTGGACAAATGCAAGGTGATGCACACTGGAAAGGGTGATGTCCACAGGGTCACGGTAGGGGGGTGCAGGGGTCATTAACGCGGAGGGGGGTTTTGAATGTGAGGGAGGGGGTAGTCTGGAACACGGTGGGATGGGTGTGACGGGACTTGAAGTGGGAGGGAGGGAGGGACATGTATGGGGGTGGGTGTGTGGATGTACTTCGGGTGGTGTGAGGGGGGTGTGATGTTGGGGGGGTTGATGCGCCGAGCAAGGTGGGGGGGTTGTTGCGCCGCTCCCTGCCACTTGCTCCGAAGTGGCAGGGAGCAGCACAGTGACAGCTGATTCCCAGGCAGATGGAGGAGTATGGAATCACGCTGGTGCTATTTAACATATTAATAAATTATATAGAAATCGGGACGACGAGCGAGGTAATTAAATTTGCAGATGACACAAAACTATACAAGGTTGTTAAAAAAAAACATGTGGACTGTCGAATATTGTAGGAAGACCCTAGAAAATTGGAAGACTGGGCATCCAAATGGCAGATGAAATTTAATGTGGACAAATGCAAGGTGATGCACACTGGAAAGAATAATCCAAATCATATTTAGCTCGTGCTAGGGTCCACCTTGGGGATAAGCACTCAAGAAAAAGATCTAGGTGTTGTTGTAGATAATATACTGAAATCTTCTGTTCAGTGTGTGGCGGCGGCCAAAAAAGCAAACAGGAGGAGGAATGCTGGCTTCTGCCTAACCCCTGGGTAAGCCTTTTCTTGGTTGGGAGGTGTGTGGTGGAGGTGCCCAGTGCCTCCACCAGCTGCCTTCCAGGTGCTGTGGAGGACTTGCAGCCCATCTGCATATCCTTACAGCCTTCTCCGGGGTGACTCCCAGGTCCACCTCGATCCTTCCAGGACCTTTGCTCCATGTGCTGCGCGCCGAGGATTTTCTCTATACACTTTGTATTTTCTCCCAGTTTCTTCTTATGGCTCCAGTACATTTTCTCTTCTTGGTACTGTCCCTTCCTAATCTCTTTCTTCATCTGAAACCACTATATATTGCAGGAACACATTGCCCACCTTCTCCTTTCATCATCTCACCATCTCTTTTGTCTTCTCAGCTCTCAACCTTCAACATTTCCTTCCTTCCATTCAAACACCTCCATTCTATCTGAATACATCTCGCCTTTGTCACTGTCATGCCTCTCCTACTCTTCTCCGTACTCTCTTGCTCCTTCTCCTGCCCCACTCTGTCTGAACTACATATTCCTACATCCATGAACTCTTTATCTCTTGTACTCCCCATCTGCTTCCCCTGAGACTTGGCTTTGATCGAAGACTCTGCTTCAGACACGGTCCTGTACCATGGAGGTTACCTTTCCTCCCATACTCCTCGCCCTGTTGGCTGCGGAGGTGGTGTCAGGCTACTACTTTCACCCTCCTATAGATTTCAACCTCTTCTTCCACCTCAGTCTCACTGCTTTTCTTCCTTCGAAGTCCACTCCATCCGTCTAGTCACTCCTCTGCCTCTCCGACCGCACCTCAAATATTGTGTTCAATTCTGGTCGCCACATCTCAAAAACGTTATAGTGAAATATATAGAAAAGGTACATAGAAGGGTGACAAAAATGATAAAGTGGATGGGACGACTTCCCTTTGAGGAAAGGCTGAAGCGGCTAGGGCTCTTCAGTTTGGAGAAAAGACGGCTGAGGGGAGATATGATAGAGGTCTATAAAATAAGGAGTAGAGTGGAACAGGTAGACGTGAATCACTTGTTTACTCTTTCCAAAAATACTAGGATTAGGGGGTACGCAATGAAGCTACAAAGTAGTAAATTTAAAATGAATTTGAGAAAAGTTTTCTTCACTCAATGTGTAATTAAACTCTGTAATTCGTTTCCAGAGAATGTAGTAAAGGCAGTTAGCTTACTAGGGTTTAAAAAAGGTTTGGATGGCTTCCTAAAGGAAAAGTCCGTAGATCATTATTAAAATGGATGGGGAAACCACTGCTTATTTCTAGGATAAGCAACATAAAATGTATTGTACTTTTTAGGGATCTTGCCATGTACTTGTGACCTGGATTGGCCACTGTTGGAAATAGGATGCTTGGCTTGATGGGCCTTCAGTCTGTCTCAGTATGGCAATACTTATGTACTTACGAATCTTCAGGCTATTGACCCTTCTGCTCTGTCCGCCAATGTTTCAAATCTTTCTCAACCACTATGTTATCCAAATCTGTCGATGAGGCTGTCTCTTCCTATACTACCACTCTCTCCTCTGTTCTGGATACTCTTGCTCCTCCCATTCCTCGTTCTGTAAGGCATACCAAACCCCAGCCTTGGCTGACCTTTAGATGGGCACCCACACTTTGGTCAGACCACCATAAAGCATATGTCTCCCTTCACTGGCGAACAACAAACAGAAATGCAATCATCAAACCTGAACAAACAACATACACCACGAGAGGCAAAATAGACCCCACAACATTCTGGCAACAGATTTATCAAAACGAATGGCCAACAGATACAGACACCATCCAATTCCTCCAAAAATGGGACGATATATGTAAAACAACATTAGACAAAATCGCCCCAATCCAAACCAGAATATCACACAGGAAAAAACCAAATTCTTGGTTCACCGAAGAACTGAAAAACCTTAAAACACAAGTCAGGAAACTAGAACGCGCTTGGTACAAAAAGAAAGATGAACAAACACTAATTGCCTGGAAACTACTTTGTAGGAAATACAAATACACCATAAAACAAACTAAACGACTACATTACAAAACAATGATCGGACCAAACTACAAAGACACACACAAACTCTTCAACCTCGTGAATAAATTGTTAGACACCACGCCAGTTACAAACAACAACAAAGACGTACCAAGTGTAGACAACCTGGCAAAATACTTCAAAGAGAAAATTATACAACTACGACTGAAAATACCCACCAGCCCTAATGAATACACCACACTCCTAGACTGTCTAGACCCAGAAGATGGAATATACCCAGCAGACAGAACTTGGACCGAATTTGAATTAATATCAGAAGACCTCATCTTTGAAACACTCAAAATCCTACTGCAAACTAGATGTATGCCCAAACCTCATGAAATCAGCTCCTCAACAATTCATAATAGACCTAACGAACCATATAAATTCCATGCTACAAAACGGACTTTTCCCAAAAGAAAAAGGAAAAATTTTACTTACCCCAATACCCAAAGACACAAAAAAAGTGCAAGCAAAATAACTAATTATAGACCAATAGCATCCATACCACTAATAACCAAAATAACTGAAAGGATCATAACAGAACAACTTACAAACTATCTAAACAAGTTCTCCATACTGCATGACGCCCAATCAGGATTCCGATCAAATCACAGCGCAGAAACAGTATTAATTACCCTGATGACTAAATTTAAACAAATGATTGCAACCGGCAACAACATACTTCTACAATTTGACATGTCAAGTGCCTTTGATATGGTCGACCACAAAATCCTACAACATATACTTGAATACTTTGGCATCGGAGGCAATATCCTAAACTGGTTCAAAGGGTTCCTAAGAAATATTTTCACAGAAAATGTATAAACCCAAATGTATACAACTTGTATATAAATGGAGCTTTTTCTTGAACATTATTTCATCTTGCGGTGCTATGAAAGCAAAAGTTGGATTCTGAGAGCATACCAGGTCACATCAAATTCAACTGCATCTGCAGTATGGACACCAGAATGTGGAGTACCACAAGGATCACCCCTCTCACCAACTATTTTTAATCTAATGATGACACCCTTGGCAAAACTTCTATCAAACCATAACCTCAACCCATACATACATGCTGACGACGTAACAATATATATCCCTTTCAAACAGGACACTAAAGAAATCCTCAATGAAATCAACCAAAGCTTACAAATCATGAACACCTGGGCTAATGCATTTCGATTGAAACTGAATGCAGAAAAAACTCAATGCCTGATACTTACCTCCCAATACAACACTAATGAATTTACCGCAATAAACACACCAAACCTAAATCTTCCAATCTCAGAAACCCTAAAAATCCTTGGAGTCACTATCGACCGCCATCTAACACTCAAAACCCAGGCAAGCAACACAACCAAAGAGATGTTTTACTCCATGTGGAAACTGAAGAGAATAAGACCTTTCTTCCCAAGATCCGTCTTCCGCAACCTAGTGCAATCACTCTTACTCAGCCATCTCGACTATTGCAACTCACTATACGCAGGCTGCAAAGAGCAAACACTGAGGAAACTTCAAACAGCCCAGAACACAGCAGCCAGACTCATCTTTGGGAAACCAAAATACAAAAGTGCGAAACCACTACGAGAGAAGCTACACTGGCTCCCACTCAAGGAACGCATCACTTTCAAAGTATGCACACTAGTCCACAAAATCATTAATGGTGAAGCCCCAGCCTACATGTCTGACTTAATAGACCTACCACCCAGAAATGCCAAAAGATCATCCCGAACTTTCCTTAACCTCCACTTCCCAAACTGCAAAGGCATAAAATACAAAGTGATGCACGCATCAACCTTTTCCTATATGAGCACGCAATTCTGGAATAAACTACCACGAAACTTAAGAACGACCTACGAACTAACCAACTTCCGCAAACTACTAAAGACTCATCTCTTTGAAAAAATCTATCAAAAGGATCAAAGCACATGAAGTCCACAAACACAGTTGGCAATGCATCAACACATTCTCTTAATACTCTTATCCCCGTAATTCTACTACACCCAGCCTTTGCTCTTCTCCATGTTCTCTCCCCCCTATTGATACCTGGACATTGTTTTAACTCTACTCCTCACAATGTAACTATAACCATGTTATAACTTATTGTACTTCCATCGTTACAATGTATTGTAAGCCACACTGAGCCCGCAAATAGGTGGGAAAATGTGGGATACAAAAGCAATAAAATAAATAAATAAATTTGCTACCCAAGTTCCTGTGCCTGCTCTGCCGAACGCTTTTGGCTGAAATCCCATGCCTATGATGACTTCATACATTTCAAATTCTTGCTGACCTCCTTCCAGTCTGCTCTTTCATTTGACAAACAGGACTATTACATCCAACTGACAAATTCTCTTGGCTCAAACCCTCAACATCTCTTTGCCATACTGAACTCTCATCAAAGTACCTTCACCTCCAATTCTCCCTTCACTTTCTCCACAGATTCTGGCTGAGTACTTTCATGATAAGGTTCACAAGATTAAACTTGAATTCTCAACCAAGTCACCTCCAACTCTCCTTTCCTTAGTCAATTCTCTCAACCTTCCTCCAACCCCTGCATTTAGGCAGCCAAACTTACACCAGCTCTAACAGCCAGTGTGTAAATGCCAGCTTTTGTTATGGCCTCGGGGCAGCTAAATGAAGGGGCCCGATTACTCTTCATAAGGATAGAGCCATGGCAGAGTCAAAGTGGCCCAAAACTTATCAATATTCAGTTATCTGGATAACTTCAGTAAGGCTAGCAGGGGTTTGGTACACGGCAATTCGGCCCTACTGCCAAGCTACCGCAGGAGCCGGGTGGCAGTACCGACTTCCACTGCACAGCATTTCTGGCACAAAAAAATAATTTTGTATTTATTAGCGCTGGTGTATCATTCTTCCCTTAAATAATTCCCTTATCCCTCCTCTTTGTCTGTCTTGATTAGATTGCAAACTTTGTCGAGGAGGGACTGTTTCTTCATGCTCTAGTGTACACTGCTGCGAACATCTAGTAGCACTATAGAAATGATAAGTAATAGATGAAATGGTAGGGGCCTACCCGGCGGTAACTGGTCAGCGCCGTGCACTGCCCGGTTAGTGTGGGAGCCCTTATCGCCTCCTAAATAAAGGTGGTAAGGGTTCCCCCCCCCCCCCCCCAGAAATGGCCATGTGGCGAGTGTTACCCTTACTGTACCGCCATTTCCGTTTTTTTAAAAAGTCCTTTTACCGGAGGCAGCAAAAGGAGCCTTGCGGCACACCCATGCACTAACACCACCGCAGGGGTCCTTTTACCACCGCTTGGTAAACAGACCCCTTAAAGTTGTGCTAAGTTACCCAGATAAGATACACGGAGAGCAGACTGAATGTTGCCACTATGCAGGTAGCATGCACTGTTGACTGTCGTATCAGATATTAAGTGGCAGTGAATATCCAGATATTCTTGGACCTCTATTTCTCTTTGAATATATAGTCAGTCTCTCTGGCTCGTCACTGAGCCTAGGAAATTTTTAAAACTCACTTTTTTCTTACTTTGAGATAGACAGGGATACTCCCTGTCTGTCTCTCTCTTATAAAGCCCGGTCCTGTCTTTGGTTGAATTTCTATTGCTTTCTCTGTTTTTACATCTTTTGAACTTCAGCAGGTAATTTCGGAAGCTAGCACCTGTCTCTGAACTTTTTTCTCTAAAGGTTGGACAGAAATCACTTACGTTCTGGTGCAGAGCTTTCCACTCGGATTCCAGCTGTTCAGCACTGGTTGCGTTGTATTCCACAATTGTGCTGTAGCTTGTTTCTTCAATATAAAAACAAAAAAACAGAGAAATGAAATATCAGAAAAAAATACTACAAGTTGAAAAATGCATTTAAATTGGATAGACTGTGTTAATTCACTTGAATATGTACAAATTAGGGTCAACAACCAAGTTGATTTAATATGGGCCCCTTTCACTAAGCCACGTAAGCATAAATGTGTACCCACCATGCACCAAAAAGGAGTTACCGCCCGGCTATTGCGTGGCTCTTGTGGTAAGTTTATTCTTGGCATGCTTCTGATACTTGAGTCTGAAAAATAATTGTTATTTTCGGACGTGCGTATCGAACGCGCTCAGAACGTTGTATTTGGCATGCGTAGGTTTTTACCGCCTGGTTACCATTTAAGACTTTACTGTTAAGTCAATGGCTAGTGGTAAGGTCTCAGACCCAAAATGGATGCGCGGCAGGTACGATCCCACACAAAGGAGGTATCTTTCACATTCTGAATGGAGCGGCATGTACGATCCCACACAAAGGAGGTATCTTTCACATTGCGCATGGAGTGGCAGGTACGATTCCACACAAAGGAGGTATCTTTCACATTCTGAACGGAGCGGCAGGTACGATTCCACACAAAGGCACGGAGGTAACTTTCACATTCTGAATGGAGCGGCATGTATGATCCCACACAAAGGAGGTATCTTTCACATTGCGCATGGAGTGGCAGGTACGATTCCACACAAAGGAGGTATCTTTCACATTCTGAACGGAGCGGCAGGTACGATTCCACACAAAGGCATGGAGGTAACTTTCACATTCTGAATGGAGCGGCATATACAATCCCACACAAAGGAGGTATCTTTCACATTGCGCATGGAGTGGCAGGTACGATTCCACACAAAGGAGGTATCTTTCACATTCTGAACGGAGCGGCAGGTACGATTCCACACAAAGGCACGGAGGTAACTTTCACATTCTGAATGGAGCGGCATGTACGATCCCACACAAAGGAGGTATCTTTCACATTCTGAACGGAGCGGCAGGTACGATTCCACACAAAGGCACGGAGGTAACTTTCACATTCTGAATGGAGCAGCACGTACAATCCCACATAAAGGAACGGACGTAACTTTCACATTCTGCATGTAACGGCATGTACGATCCCACACAAAGGCACGGAGGTAACTTTCACATTCTGCATGTAATGGCAGGTACGATCCCACACAAAGGCACGGAGGTAACTTTCACATTCTGCATGTAACGGCATGTACGATCCCACAAAAAGGAGGTATCTTTCACATTCTGAATGGAGCAGCACGTACAATCCCACATAAAGGAACGGACGTAACTTTCACATTCTGCATGGAACAGCAAGTGCAATCCCATACAAAGGCACGAAGGTAACTTTCACATTCTGCATGTAACGGCAGGTACGATCCCACAAAAAGGAGGTATCTTTCACATTCTGAATGGAGCGGCATGTACGATCCCACACAAAGGAGGTAACTTTCACATTCTGCATGGAACAGCAGGTACAATCCCACACAAAGGAAGTATCTTTCAGATTGTGCATGGAGCGGCAGGTACGATTCCATACAAAGGAGGTATCTTTCACATTCTGCATGGAACAGCAGGTACAATCCCACACAAAGGAGGTATCTTTCACATTGTGCATGGAGCGGCAGGTATGATTCCACACAAAGGAGGTATCTTTCACATTGTGCAGGGAGCAGCAGGTACGATCCCACACAAAGGAAGTATCTTTCAGATTGTGCATGGAGCGGCAGGTACGATTCCATATAAAGGAGGTATCTTTCACATTGTGCATGGAGCAGCACGTACGATCCCACACAAAGGCACGGAGGTATCTTTCACATTGTGCATGGAGCGGCAGGTACAATCCCACACAAAGGAGGTATCTTTCATATCCTGCATAGAGCGGCAGGTATGATCCCACACAAAGGCACGGAGGAGGTAACTTTCACATTCTGGACGCAGATATATAGTAAGCAGTGGTCCAGAGTTATGGAATGCATTACCACGGAGCCTAAGAGCAATTAGTTGCTTTGAAAAGTTTAGAATAGCAGTGAAAACATTCCCTATTTGATAAGTATCTGCTCGGCAAATAAGATATATCGCTGATATTTAGCACTATTTAACCAGTCAGAACGGCTGCTGACCAGTTAAATTGCGCTTAACCAGCTACCCCTCGCTGAATATCCCTGATCAGCGGCTAGCACATAGCCGGTTATGTCGCATGATAGAACTGGCTCTCTGCTGATTTTCAGCCCCACTTTGGCCACGTGAATACGTGAGATATCTTTGGCTGGTTAGAAGATAACCGGTTGGTCTGAATATCAAGATAGCTGGTTATCTTCTAACCTGCCAAAAATAAATCGGGTATTCAATGCAGTCACCAGAAACGACCCGGCACTGAATATCCAGGTTTAGCGGTGATGTGGGAGTTAACCTGGAGTTAACTCCCGCAGTCTGAATATCAGCCCCATAGTTCTGATTTGTAGTTCTGTTGCTGTAAGTTTTTCATTTATATTGTGATCCACCTTCAGCTCTTGTTTGCATTAAGCAGAATATAAATGTTAGATTAAATGAGAGGAGACAATAACACTTTACAGTTCAAAGGCTTTATTATCTGTTTAGAAGGCAGAAAGTGGTCTCATTTGAACTCTGCATTGATGCGTGGTAAGTGCTGCGAGTTAGCTGCCAGACGCCTTCTATGCCCAGCCTCCACCCATGCCACGCCCAACAGAGAAATTCAAAAAATTTAAGTAATGCATGATTTAACATGTAGTAACTGGCAAAATACTGCCAAACCCCTTAGCACAGTTGTGCTGTAGATTGTTCCATGTGTTAACTGTGTGTAAAGTGCTTAACGTCCTTTAGTAGAAGGGCTCCCTCTGTTCCATAAATGGTGTAACATGTACCCTATACCATATGCATCTCTGATTTATTTTTCAGTATAATTGAAGCAAAAAGAACAAACATTCTGTAACTCAGGAAACCTGCAGAATGCACATTGCACCTAAAAATGTAACTCGCTTCTAGAAGAAATATTTTCACAGAAAATCTATAAACCCAAATGTATACAAAATGTATATAAATGGAGCTTTTTCTTGAACATTATTTCATCTTGCGGTGCTATGAAAGCAAAAGTTGGATTCTGAGAGCAAACTATCGGTGTATTTTTTTTCCTTACCATGCCTGAGGATTGCAGCTTGCTTGTGCCTCATTGTTTCCAGGTCCCAGTGGGTAACGAGAAGGAAGACCCCCATTACGGCCTGAGAGACGATAAGCAGCAGGATGAGGAAGGAGTGCAGAAGCCAGGGGCACTGCTTCCAGCTGGCATACCTTCGGGAACCTGGTGTGCCAACGTAGACCTTTCTGTCATGACACAGAAATAAAGGATTTAACTATTTCTGTCCTATCCTCCTCTCTCTTGTCCTTTAGGAAGCACATAAGTCTAATACTATAAACATTTCGTGCATTCCCTGTACCATTTTGACAGACTTTCCCTGGACTGTCTTTACTCTCTTTGAATTCTGTTGAACAAAAGTACAACTTCCATCGCTGGACGCAACGTTCTGTGTAAGGTCCCCACCAACAAAGTAGCATAGTAGATGACAGCAGATAAAGACTGAAATGTCCATCCATTGAGGTGTTTGAAGTTGTATCAATTGCCTGGTGGAGGTTACTTCCCCTATACAGATGTACAATCGTATCTTTGTTTCTACTAGTTAAACCCCTCCATATTTGTCTGATTTGTTTTGTTAATCTGTCATTATATGATCACCCAAAAACCTCTTTTCAGTTTGGTGGTCTCCTTTATTGACATCTCACTGTGTGCTGTTCCCTGTGATTCTGATCTCGAAATGTATAAATCTGCATGTTTTTTGCATTGGAACTTGGATGTCAAGCGCCTGGTACACCTCAACCTTTCTTAGATTTTGTCTACTCTGTTGCAGATCAATTTGCCACTCCTGGGGGAAATCAGCAAGAGTTAGTAGCGGAAGTCAAGAGACAGTTTAAAATGTAGATGGGCAGAGAGAAATCTTTTGGAGGGTTTTGTTGTTGTTAACTTTACCTTTTGAAGATATAAATGATTAGGCAGTTTAGGTGTTATGTTTACAGAAATTCTGCAAATGGGTGATTTCCATTACCCCAATATTGACTGGATAAATGTTACATCTGGGAGCGCCAGGGAGATAAAATTCTAGGTGAAATACATGACTGCTTCTTGGAGCAACTGGTCCAGGAACCAACACGAAATCATTGTACTAGTAGAAGAGTGGAAATTCTGCTGATGCAGGTGAAAAAGGGAATCCTGTTGGGATTATTTAATCATTTTAGCTAAGAAGGTTTGTTTGTGGACAATTTTCTCCAGGAGGGATTTGTGAATGGCCTGAATAAAAGATTGAACTGTTCTTTATCATATGTTTTGAGCCATACCATTGGGAAGATTTATTTTGTATATTGAATTATAGCAGTGGAGGTTTTTTTTAGCCCTATAATGGTAGAGTGTTATCCTGTTGATAGGGTATTCATGATTAGCAATCTGAGGTCTTTTTTTCTACACTGTTTTTTTTTCTCTACTGTTAATGCTGTGGTTGGCTTAACATATGAAAACTGAAGAAATGTTACATCTTTTCATTTTCTGGTTTTTAGTTTCTTGCTCCTCATTTGCCTAGTTTGATTTCAATTACCCCAATATTGACTGGATAAATGAAACATCAAGGAGTACTAGGAAAGTAAAATTCCTAGATGTAATAAATGACTGCTTCCTGGAGCAACTGGTCCAGAAAATGACAAGAGGGGGAGCTATTTTAGATCTAGTCCTTAGTGGAATGCAGAGCATGGTACAAGAGGTAACAGTGTTGGGTCTGCTGGGAAACAGCAACCAAATTTAAGCCGATATCTGGAGTAACGTCACTGAGAAAATCTATTTTAGCAGCTTTTAATTTTCAAAAGGGTGACTATTATAAAATGAGGAAAGTGTTTAAAAAAAAGCTAAAAGGATCAGCTGGAAAGGTTAGGACTTTAAATGGGGTTTAAAAATACCACATTGGAAGCCCAGACCAGATATATTCCACGTCTTAATAAAGGTGGAAAGAAGAGCAAACAACAGCCAGTGTAGTTAAAAGGTGACGTGAAAGAGGCTATTACAGCCAAAACAACATCTCTGAAAAAATAAGAAAAAAAAAGGATCCAGATGAAGAATTGCATTAATAAAGGCGGCTAAAAGGGAATATAAAGAAAAACTTGCCACAGAACCAAAAACTCATAGTAACAACTTTTTCAGGTATATTAGAAGCAGAAAGGTTATGAGGGAATCTATGGAACTGTTAAGATCATCAAGGAACCCTTGAAGAAGCCAACCAGATGATCAATGTGGAATAATGAATTAGACGAGTAATATCTGGGGATAATCAGGTTAATACCACACTTTTTGTTCTGTTTACTGTTTAATTGATCTCCATGTCTTGTTTCACTCTCCCTATTTAGAGCCAGATGCACAAAACCTAATAAGCCCACAACTTGCGTTTTAAACTGGTTCCAGGCAGTTTAAAACGCAAGTAGTTTACCGGGGCATGCACCAAGGGCATTTTTCCTGTCACGGTAGCAGGCAACGAAAATGGAATGCAAATTATCCTAAGGCTATTATAATGAGATGCACTACCGTTTTTCCGATTCCCTTACCGTGGAAACCCTAACGTGAGGTCTGCACCTCTCGTTAGGGCTCCTGTGAGGGAATCGGAAAGGAAAAGGGCCCCAAAAAAAGGTAAAAAAGAAAAACAAAGCAGCGAGCGCACGTGAGGGGCATCCTTTATGGACGTACTCTGCCTGCGCTTGTGAGGGACGTCTTTTCGCCGTTTTTTTTTTTAGTTTTGTCTCTCCGGTGCTGCTCACCTTCTGTAGCAGCAAGGAGAAGGGAATCAGGGACCTGCGAGTCGATCTGGAGTTCGGGACGTCCCTTTCCATTATGCTCCTCTTCCAGGTCTCTTCAGCCAATCAGAGTGCGTGTAGCTGACACCAGCAAGCTAGATACGCTTTGATTGGCTGAAGAGACCCAAGCAGAGGAGCATAACCAAATGGGACGTCCCAATTCTCCGACTGGCTACCAAGGCAATGGTGAATGCAACGGAGCTACAACGAGTGGCTCATTTGCATTCCCTTTCCTTAGTGAATTCCCGTTCCCTACCGATTTGCTATGGAATTGGTAGGGAACGGGAATTACCGACGACTTTAGTGCATCTTCCTCTTAGTGGTCTAAGGAAGAGAAATAATTCCTATATATTACTTTCTCTGTATTTCTGGCAAGTTGTTTTATCGCTTGTAAAAATTTAAATGGTTATAAATTAAAAAATATATATATCATCAAGGAGCAAAAGGGGAACTCAGGGAGGACAAGACCATAGCGGAGAGACTGAATGAATTCTCTGTTTGTCTTTACGAAAGAAAATGTAAGAGATCTACCTGTACCAGAAATGGTTTTCAAGGGTGATGATGTGGAGGACCTGAAAGGAATCTTGGTGAATCTAGAAGATGTACTGAGCCAAATCAACAAATTAACGAGTAGTAAATGACTTGAACCAGATGATATTCAACCTAGGGTACTAAAAGAATTCAAACATGAAATTGCTGATCTGCTATTAGTGATCTGTAACCTGTCCATAGTACCTGAAGATTGGAGGGTGGCCAATGTAGCACTTATTTTTTAAATGTGTTCTAGAAAATTACAGACTGGTAAGCCTAATCTCAGTGCCAGACAAAATCGTGGAAACTATTATAAGGAATAAAATCAAACATATGGACAAACATGGTTTAATGGGACAAAGTCAGCCAAAGGAAGTACTCACCAATTTGCTTTGTTTCTTTAAAAGTGTGAATAAACATGTCGATAAAGGTGAGCCAGCTGAATTAGTGTATCTAGATTTTCACAAAGCTTTTGACAATGTCCCTCATGAGACTCCTGAGAAAATTAAAAAGTAATGGGAAAGGAGGCAATATTCTGTTGTGGATTAGGAACTGGTTAATGGATAGAAAATGGAGGGTAAGGTTAAATGGCCATTTTTCTCAATGGAGGGTGAATAGTGGAGTGCTGCAGGGATTTGTACTGAAACTGGTGTTAATTTACATATTTATAAATGATCTGGAAAATGGAACAATGAGTGAGATGATTGTCAGCTATCGTTGTCTAGGGTTGGTCCCGGGGTCCACTTCACAGAGGCAGTGGGTTCCCAAAGAATACGCAATCCACACAGATTTGAATATACTTTATATATCCAAATCTGTGTGGATTGCGTATTCTTTGGGAACCCACTGCCTCTGTGAAGTGGACCCCGGGACCAACCCTAGACAACGATAGCTGACAATGATATAATTTGCAGATGACACATGGTAACATACTAAATGACGGCAGATAAAGTCCTGAACGGTCCATCTAGTCTGTTCAACAAGATAAACTCATTTTACATGGTATGTAATACTTTACATATATACCCGAGTTTGATTTGTCCCTGCCTTTCTCAGGGCACAGACCATAAAATTTTGCCCAGTACTGTTCCTGTACTAAAAGTTCTGAAGCTAACGTTAAAGCTCCTTAAAATATACACTCCAGCCCATCCATATCTATTCAGTCACGATCAGGGTGTCGCCACCCAAACTCCGCTAAGATTCCGTAGATCAATTCCTTTTAAACAGGATTGATCTGTGTTTATCCCATGCATGTTTGAATTCCATTACCATTTTCATCTCCATCACCTCCCGCGGGAGGGCATTTCACGTATCTACCACCCTCTCTGTGAAAAAATACTTCCTGACATTACTCCCGAGTCTGCCCCCCTTCAACCTCAATTCATGTCCTCTAGTTCTACCACTTTCCCATCTCCGGAAAAGGTTAATTTGCGGATTGATACCTTTTAAAAATTTGAACGTCTGTATCATGTCACCCGTTTCTCCTTTCTTCCAAGGTATACATGTTCAGGTCGGCAAGTTTCTCCTAGTATAGTTTGCAACGCAAATCACATACCATTTTTGTAGCTTTTCTTTGCTGAGTGTGTTTGTGAGAGAGTGTGTGTGTGAGAATGAGAGTGTGTGCAAGTGTGTATGTGAGACACAGTGTGAGAGAGAGTGTGTGTATGAGACCAAGCGAGTGTGTGAGTGACTGTGTGGCACATAGAGAGTGAATGTGATACAGTGTGAGACAGAGTGTGTGAGAGTGAGAGTCAGAAAGACATTGTATATGAGAGAGAGAGTGTGAGCCGTGCCCTCCCAATCCATGGCCATCTGTCCCCTGCCCCCTCCATTCATCCTTTTCCAGCAATTCCCCTCTCTCCCTGAGCCCTGCCCTCCCAATCCATGGCCATCCATGTTTCTCTGTCACCTGCCCCCTCCATTCATTCCTATCCAGCATTTGCCCTCTCTGCCTGAGGCCTGCCCTGCAATCCATATCCATCCATGCCCATCTGTCCCCTCCATTCATCCCTATCCAGCAATTCCCCTCTCCCTGAGTCCTGCTCTTCCAATCCATGCCCATCCATGCTCCTCTGTCACCTGGCCCCTCCATTTTTCCCTATCCAGCATTTCCCCTCTCTGCCTGAGGCCTGCCCTGCAATCCATATCCATCCATGCCCATCTGTCCCCTCCATTCATCCCTATCCAGCAATTCCCCTCTCCCTGAGTCCTGCTCTTCCAATCCATGCCCATCCATGCTCCTCTGTCACCTGGCCCCTCCATTTTTCCCTATCCAGCATTTCCCCTCTCTGCCTGAGGCCTGTCCTGCAATCCATATCCATCCATGCCCATCTGTCCCCTCCATTCATCCCTATCCAGCAATTCCCCTCTCCCTGAGTCCTGCCCTTCCAATCCATGCCCATCCATGCTCCTCTGTCACCTGGCCCCTCCATTTTTCCCTATCCAGCATTTCCCCTCTCTGCCTGAGGCCTGCCCTGCAATCCATATCCATCCATGCCCATCTGTTCCCTCCATTCATCCCTATCCAGCAATTTCCCTCTCCCTGAGTCCTGCCCTTCCAATCCATGCTCATCTGTCACCTGGCCCTTCCATTTTTCCCTATCCAGCAATTGCCCTCTCTCCCTGAGCCCTGCCCTCCCAATCCATGCCCATCCATGCTCCTCTGTCCCCTGCCGCCTCCATTCATCCTTTTCCAGCAAGTCCCCTCCCTCCTTTCCATGACCCCATCCATGCCCATCTGTCCCCTCTATTCATCCCTTTCCAGCAAATTCCCTCTCTCCCTTAGTCCTGCCCTCCCAATCCATGCCCATCCATGCTCCTCTGTCCCCTGCCCCCTCCATTCATCCATTTCCAGTAATTCCCCTCTCTCCCTGAGCCCTGCCCTCCCAATCCATGCCCATCCATGCTCCTCTGTCCCCTGCCGCCTCCATTCATCCTTTTCCAGCAAGTCCCCTCCCTCCCTTCCATGACCCCCCCCCCCTCGCATCCATGCTCCTCTCTCTCCCATGTCCCAGCCTGGCCCGCCCTCTTCTCCCCCCCCTTCGCATCCATGCCCCCCCTTCGCATCCATGCATCCCCCCCCCTTCGCATCCATGCCCCCCCCCCCCCGTTCGCATCCATGCATCCTTTTTTTTTTCTTCTTCTTCGTTTTAACTTTACCTCCGTGGCGGTTCGTGCAGCGAAGCTTCAGGGAAGGAGGCGGCGCTCCCGACGTCTAGCTTTCCCTTCGCTGTGTTCCGCCTTCTTTTGAAGGAGGAACACAGCGAAGGGAAGGCTAGACGTTGGGAGCGCCGCCTCCTTCCCTGACGCTTCGCTTCCGGATTTGTTTGGTTTGAGGCGAGGACGGGGCAGAGACGGCTGGCTGGCTTGAAGGCTTCACACCACGAATCCACGAACCCTTCAGCCTGGGGGTGACGTCAGATGGCTTCAAGGCTTCAGGGCTTCAGGGCTTCACAGAACGTTGTCCTCAGAACGTTGAGGGTGCGTTTTATTATATTAGATAAGTCTCAATATCTTGAAGTATAAACCCCTAGCACATCAACACACCTAAATCTCTTGTTCTTTTCTGAAGTTCCTTTATTGAATAACATAGATGATTACTCACAGTTAGATGTTCATAAGCACAAAGGAACCCTGTAGTTTCATGAGCTGTATCAGTGGAGAGAAGGTAGAAGCTTAAGTGGGATCAGTTCATTGCAGACATAAGAAAAGTAGTTCCACAGATAGAGGCAGCTCGGAGTTAGGTGTTTGGGAGTGCAGTACCCTCTTCTAGGAAGGTATTTTTGGGGTGAAAAGACTAGTGCTTTTCCAGAGCTACAACAGGATCATTGCTTTGTCCTGGAGCAAAATGGATACTGTCCTCCTCATGGATGGGGGGGGGGGGGGGGTAGGGGGGGCGGAGCTAGAAGCTCATACAGACTCAGAGAAGAAAGAGTAGAAAGGCCAATAGGGACAAAGCCTGCCCTCGAGTGGCAAGGGCGGCTCTAGGGGCAGCCCCTGATTGGAGGAAAAGGTCATATCTGGCTGACCTCTCAGGACAGAGATAGCAAGAATGGCCAGGAAGTGCTGGCACGTAAACAAAGAAGCCAAGCTTGGCTGAGACAGAGGAGTGATCTAAGCAGCATCACAACCAGTAGTAAAGAGTAGTTACTCACCTGTAACAGGTGTTCTCCGAAGACAGCAGGCAATATATTCTCACTGATGGGTGACGTCACGTCGGCCCGGAGGACTTTCCAGCAAAGTCCATGACAAAGTCTAAAATGTCCCCCGTCGCGCGGGGCGGATGCAGTGCGCATGCGCGCGTCCACTTTCCCGCCCGCCGCGCGGGCACATTCCTCAGTTAATTACAAGAATTAGAGGAATACAACTCCAAAGGGGAGGTGGGAGGGTTGTGAGAATATATTGCCTGCTGTCTTCGGAGAACACCTGTTACAGGTGAGTAACTACTCTTTCTCCAAAGACAAGCAGGCCAATATTCTCACTGATGGGGTATCCCTAGCCCCCAGGCTCACTCAACACAACAAAGAATGGTCAATTGGGTCCCGCAACGGCGAGGACAAAAAACAAAATTGACCTGAAACCAAATTCAACTAACTGAGAGTGCAGCCTGGAACAGAATAAACATGGGCCTAGGGGGGTGGAGTTGGATTCTAAACCCCAAACAGACTCTGCAGCACCGACTGCCCAAACCGACTGTCGCGTCGGCTATGCTGCTGAAGGCAGTAATGTGATGTGAATGTGTGGATCGAAGCCCACGTCGCAGCTTTGCAAATCTCTTCTATGGTGGCTGACTTTAGATGAGCCACCGACGCAGCCATGGCTCTAACATTATGAGCCGTGACATGACCGTCCAAAGTCAGCCCGGCTTGGGCGTAAGAGAAGGAAATGCAATCTGCTAGCCAATTAGAGATGGTGCGTTTTCCGACAGCAACTCCCCTCTTGTTGGGATTAAAAGAAACAAACAGATGGGCGGACTTTCTGAAGGGGCGCGTCCGCTCCACGTAACAGGCCAGTGCTCTTTTACAGTCCAAAGTGTGCAACTTGCTTTCGCCCGGGCTCAAGTGAGGAGGGGGAAAGAATGTTGGCAAGACAATTGACTGGTTCAGATGGAACTCCGACACCACCTTCGGTAGAAACTTTGGGTGGGTGCGGAGGACTACTCTGTCATGATGAAAGACAAGGAATGGTGCATGAACTACCAGGGCTTGAAGCTCACTGACCCTACGAGCTGAAGTAACAGCCACCAAGAAAATGACCTTCAAGGTCAAGTACTTCAGATGGCAGGAATCCAGTGGCTCAAAAGGAGTTGTCATCAGCTGGGTGAGAACGACATTGAGATCCCATGGCACTGGAGGAGGTTTGATAGGGGGCTTTGACAAAAACAAACCTCTCATGAAACGCATGACTAAAGGCTGTCCAGAAATCGGCAAGCCATCAACATGTGAATGGTAAGCACTGATAGCGCTAAGGTGAACCTTGACCGAGTTAGTCTTAAGACCGGACTCGGATAAATGCAGAAGGTACTCAAGCAAGGTCTGTGCAGGACAAGAGAAAGGATCTAGACCGTTACTGTCACACCAGACGGCAAACCTCCTCCATTTAAAAGAGTAACACTTATGTGTGGAATCTTTCCTGGAAGCAAACAGAACTCTGGAGACACCCTCAGAGAGACCAAAGGAGGCAACCTCTATGCTCGCAACATCCAGGCCGTGAGAGCTAGAGACCGGAGGTTGGGATGTAGAAGCGCCCCCTCGTTCTGAGTAATGAGGGTCGGAAAACAATCCAATCTCCATGGCTCTTCTGACGAAAGTTCCAGAAGAAGAGGAAACCATATCTGACGGGGCCAAAAAGGCGCTATCAGAATCATGGTTCCCTGGTCCTGCTTGAGTTTCAGGAGAGTCTTCCCCACTAAAGGGATGGGAGGATAAGCGTACAGGAGTCCTGTCCCCCAAAAAGGAGGAAGGCATCCGACGCTAGTCTGCCGTGGGCCTGGAGTCTGGAACAGAATTGAGGAACCTTGTGAGTGTCCTGGGAAGCAAAAAGATCTATCGACGGAGTTCCCCAAACTCGAAAGATCTTTTTGGCAATAGTCATGTTCAAGGACCACTCGTGAGGCCGCATAACTCTGCTCAGTCTGTCGGCCAGACCATTGTTTACACCGGCTAGATAAGTGGCTTGGAGAAACATTCCGTTTTGATAGGCCCATAGCCACATCTGCACGGCCTCCTGGCACAGAGGACGGGATCCGGTACCCCCTTGCTTGTTGGTGTAATACATTGCCACTTGATTGTCTGTCTGAATGAGAACAATTTTGTTGGCTAGCCGATCTCTGAATGCCTTCAGAGCGTTCCAGATCGCTCGCAATTCCAGGAGGTTGATCTGGAGATGCTTCTCCTGAAGAGACCAAGCTCCTTGAGTGTGAAGCCCATCTACATGCGCTCCCCACCCGAGGAGGGATGCATCCGTCGTCAGCACTTTTTGAGGCTGAGGAATTTGGAATGGGCGTCCCAAGACCAGATTGGATCGAATGGTCCACCAACTGAGGGAATTTCGAAAATTGGTGGACAGCCGGACAACATCCTCTAGATTCCCTGTGGCTTGAAACCACTGAGAAGCTAGGGTCCATTGAGCCGATCTCATGTGTAGACGTGCCATGGGTGTCACATGAACTGTGGAGGCCATGTGGCCAAGCAATCTCAACATCTGCCGAGCTGTGACCTGCTGAGATGCTTGCACTTTGGACACCAGAGACAGAAGTCTGTCTGCCCTGGGTCCTGGGAGATAAGCACAAGCTGTCTGTGTGCACAACAGAGCTCCTATGAATTCCAATTTTTGCACAGGGACGAGATGGGACTTGGGGTAATTGATGACAAAGCCCAGCATCTCTAGCACCTGAATAGTCATCCGCATAGACTGCAAAGTTTCTTGCGGGGAGGTGTTCTTCACCAGCCAATCGTCCAGATAAGGGAACACATGCACTCCCAGTCTGCGTAGCGACGCTGCCACAACGGCCAGGCACTTTGTAAAAACCCTGGGTGCAGACGCCAAGCCAAAAGGCAAAACACAGTACTGAAAGTGCTGTGTTCCCAGCCGAAACCGAAGATACTTCCTGTGGGCTGGAAGTATCGGTATGTGAGTGTAAGCATCCTTCAAGTCCAGAGAGCATAGCCAATCGTTTTTCTGAATCATGGGAAGAAGAGTGCCCAGGGAAAGCATCCTGAACTTTTCTTTGACCAGATATTTGTTCAGGGCCCTTAGGTCTAGGATGGGACGCATCCCCCCTGTTTTCTTTTCCACAAGGAAATACCTGGAATAGAATCCCAGCCCTTCCTGCCCTGGTGGTACGGGCTCGACCGCATTGGCGCTGAGAAGGGCGGAGAGTTCCTCTGCAAGTATCTGCTTGTGGTAGGAGCTGAAAGACTGAGCTCCTGGTGGGCAATTTGGAGGTTTGGAAATCAAATTGAGGGTGTACCCGCACCGGACTATTTGAAGAACCCACTGGTCGGAGGTTACGAGAGGCCACCTTTGGTGAAAAAATTTTAACCTCCCCCCGACCGGCAGATCGTTCGGCACAGGTACTTTGATTTCGGCTATGCTCTGCTGGAGCCAGTCAAAAACCCGTCCCTGGTTTTTGCTGGGGAGCTGCAGGGGGCTGCTTCGGTGCCCGCTGCTGACGAGAGCGAGTGGGCTGGGGTCGAGCCTGAACCGGCTGACGGGAATAAGGAGTGTACCTACGATTTCTAGAAGCGAAGGGAGCACTCCTCTTTCCCTTAAAAAACTTCCTAGCAGTGGAAGTGGTTGCAGAAGGCGCCCGGCGGGAGAGAGAGTCCATAGCGTTATCACGCTGGTAGAGATGATCAATCATCTCTTCAACCTTCTCTCCAAAAAGGTGATCCCCCCGGCATGGGATATCTGCTATTTTCCGCTGAGTTCTTTCCTCCAGGTTAGAGGCACGCAGCCATGAGAGCCTGCGCATCGCTATACCTTGAGCGGAAAAGCGAGATGTCACATCGCAAGTGTCAAAAATGCCCCTGGACAGGAACTTGCGACACGCCTTCTGCTGCCTGATCACTTGGCGAAAGGGTTCAGCTTTCTCCTCAGGGAGTGTATCTACTAAACTCTCAAGTTGCCTCACAGAGTTCCGTAAATGCACGCTCGTGAAGAGCTGGTAAGACTGGATTTTGGAAGCGAGCAGACCAGCCTGATACGCCTTCCTCCCAAAAGAGTCCAGAGTTGCATATTCTCGCCCCGGGGGCGCCGAGGAGAAATTTCTGGAACTCTTGGCTCTTCTGAGGGCAGAATCCACCACCGCTGAATCATGAGGCAATTGGGTCTGCATGAGACTGGGTTCCCCGTGGATCCTATATTGGGACTCAGCTTTCTTAGGGACGGTTGGACTTGAAAAAGGCTTCTCCCAGTTCCTTAGCATAAGTTCCTTAAGAGTCTCATGAAAAGGAACTGTGGCAGAAGATGAAGGTGGAGATGGATAGTCCAGAACCTCAAGCATTTTGGCTCTGGGCTCGTCCACAATTTCCACGGGGAAGGGGATGGCCTCAGACATCTCCCGAACAAAAGATGAAAAAGACAAGCTCTCGGGAGGAGATAGCTGCCTTTGTGGCGAGGGAGTGGAGTCAGATGGAATGCCTTGAGAATCCTCGCCAGAGAACTCCCCATGCATTCCTTCATCATCCTCGGATGAGGTACCATCAGATGGGGCTAAAAGCTCAGACAGAGCCGCCCGAATCTGAGCCCGTCTCGACAAAGAGGCATGATGGCCTCTATGATGGTGCCGAGAAGTTGATGGTCCCTGAGGCTCCGGGGAAGCTTCCTGCTCCGATGTCTCGGGAGAGTCAACTTGGGAGGTCAAAGGCACCGGCACCGGAGACGGCACCGGTGAGACAGACCTCACCACAGGCTGAAGGCCTGATGCAGGAACATCCGGCATCGGCAATGTCGACACCTTCGACGCCGTCGGCACCGGTGCCTCTGAAAGCATCGACACCGGCCCCGTCGACGCCGTCGGCACCGACAACCTCGATGCCGACTGCCACTGCTGCATCATGTTCAAGAAAAAAGGGAACATGGCCTGCATACTCTCATCCACAGCTGGAGTCGGAAAAGGCTGCGGGGTCGGTTGAGGTGCCAGAGGCAAAGTCTGCTGAGGTTGGGGAGTGGGGACTCGGCTGCCAGCGACCCCACGCGTCGGAACCTCAGTAATAGAGGGAGAGCGATCCTCTCGGCACCGACGCTTCTCGGGTATCGAGTGCATCGATGACCCGGAGCTCCCGGTGCCGTGTCTCGAAGGAGATCGACGACGATGCTTCTTGGCCTTCGCCCGACGCATGTCATCGAGACTCCTCGGCACCGGAGAGGAGGACATGGAATCCACACGTCTCCTCGGGGCCGGGTCCGACGCAGGACGGTCCCGGGGGGCCTGCACAGCAGGAGGCGCCGAGGCGGGTGGAGACCCACTCGATGCATCACTGCTCCCAGCGTGCATGGGTCTAAAGGCAGCCTGTCCCCTGTCTCCCGGTGCCGACGCCTCCTTCGACGTCGACTTCGACGACGTCGGCCTCGAAGACATCATCCTCGACGGCACCGACTTCACCGGCACCGACTTGCCCGGCGCCGGCTTGGAGGGCGCCGACTTAGACGACGTCAACGGCGCCGACGTCGACGGCGCCGACGCCGAAGCACCGGGCCCAAAAATCTTCTCTCTCTGGGCGTCTCGAGAGAGCAGTGTCCGCTTCTTCATGGCGAGACACAATTTACAACTCTCCGAGCGGTGGTCCGGCCCAAGGCACTGAATACACCACGAGTGTGTATCAGTGCCAGAGATGGCCCGATGGCAGCGGGCACAAGGCTTGAAGCCGCTGGGCGTCTTCGTTGACATCTCGGGAAAAATTGTCCCTGCCAAATCAAAAGACGCGATTGTGTCTAGAAAAATAATGACACAGAAAAAGAAAAGAAAAAGACGGGAAAAAAATACCCGACCGAGCGATTTAAATAAAATCGCAGACTAAAATAAAGGAAACTTAATAAACGAAAACAATCTAAGATAACAAAAAAAAAGGATACTTCGCTTTTTTCTTTCTTCACCTCCGGGCACAGGAGGAACACGAAGACGAGATCGTCGAGCTCCGTGTCACCTCAGACGCGGAGAAGAAAAAACTGAGGAATGTGCCCGCGCGGCGGGCGGGAAAGTGGACGCGTGCATGCGCACTGCATCCGCCCGCGCGACGGGGGACATTTTAGACTTTGTCATGGACTTTGCTGGAAAGTCCTCCGGGCCGACGTGACGTCACCCATCAGTGAGAATATTGGCCTGCTTGTCTTTGGAGAATGGATCTTATATAGACAAGCAAGTGGGGTTGCGTTGTCTGTGAACTACATTACACACAATGCATTGCTCACACACATATCCTAGCAGTGAAGACTGCAGCAGTAAAGGTCTTTAGAAGTAAGAATAGCAGTGAAGGCATTAACACATTTCAGGGTCACATTATAACCAGTGCCAGGCTGTCAGGGGACAGAACAATTGGTCAACCAGTTTTCTATCCAGTTCACCGCTATCAGTCCTAAGTTCAGCCCTTTCAGCTTATTTACGAGTCTTCTGTTGGGGACCGTATGAAAGGCTTTGCTGAAATCCAAGTAGATTACATGTAATGGATGGCCTTCATCCATTTCTTTTGTTACCCAGTCAAAGAAGTCAATGAGATTCATTTGACAGGATTTTCCTTTGGCAAAGCCATGTTGCCTCAGGTCCTGTAACCCGTTGTCTTCTATAAAGTTAACTATCCTTTCTTTCAGCAGCGACTCCATTATTTTTCCTACCACAGACGTGAGACTTACCGGTCTGTAGTTTCCAACTTCTTCCCTGTCTCCACTTTTGTGAAGAGGGAACATATCCGCTCGTCTCCAATCTCGCGGAACCTCTCCCGTCTCTAAAGATCTGTTAAATAAATCTTTAAGAGGTCCCGCCAGGACCGCCCTAAGCTCCCTCAGTATCCTGGGATGTCTATTAGATTGTAAGCTCTTTGAGCAGGGACTGTCTTTCTTCTATGTTTGTGCAGCGCTGTGTATTCCTTGTAGCGCTATAGAAATGCTAAATAGTAGTAGTAGTAGTAGTAGTATCCCATCTGGCCACATAGCTTTGTACACCTTCAGATTCTCAAGCTGTTTATAAACTCTTTCTACCGTAAACAACGCAGTATCCACTCCATTCCCAGATATTCCTTTGGCAGCCAACTGTGGTCCTTCACCAGGTTTTTCCTCCATGAATACCAAAGAGAAGTAATTATTTAGCACATTTGTTTTATCCTCCTCACTCTCCATACCAACATTCTCATTATCTTTCAGTCTCGCAATTCCATTCCTATCTTTTCTCCTTTATCCAATATATCTGCAAAAGGTCTTGTCACCTCTCTTTACAACTTTAGCCATTTTTTCTTCCACTTGTGCTTTCGCTAGCCGTATTTCCCTCTTCGCTTCTTTGAGTTTAATCCAATAATCTTTTTTGTGATCCTCTTGTTGCGTTCTTTTGTATTTATTTTTATTTGTTTCATTTGTATCCCACATTTTCCCACCTATTTGCAGGCTCAATGTGGCTTACATAGTACCGGAGAGGCATTTGCAGACTCCGGTGTAAACAAATACAATGTGATGTTGTGGTAAGATAGAGTTCATGTGGCACAGCCACATTAGGGAATGCTCTTATTTTTTCAGCTACTTGGTTGGAGAACCGTATAGGCTTCCTGTTTCTCATGTTTTTGTTTACTTTCCTTGCATAAAGATCAGTTGCCATATTTATAGTAGTCTTTAGCTTTGACCACTGATTTTCCACTTCTCCTATACCTTCCCAGTCCAACAGCTCCTTTTTCACGTATTCCCCCATTTTATCAAAATCAGTATGTCTGAAATCCAGTACTTTGAGTTTTGTGCATCCACACTCCGCCTTCGCCCTTATATCAAACCATATCGTGTGATGATCACTTTTACAAAGGTGGGCACCCACTCAGATATTAGAAACACTTCTTCTATTCGTGAGCACTAGATCCATGTTCAAGTGTACAGCGCTGCGTACGTCTAGTAGCGCTATAGAAATGATAAGTAGTAGTAGTAGATCCAGCATCGACCCTTCCCTCATGGGTTCCGTCACAATTTGTCTGAGCAAGGCACTTTGACAGGCGTCCACAATCTCCCTACTTCTTTCCGATTCCGCAGACGGGAAGTTCCAATCCACATCAGACAAGTTGAAATCTCCCAAGAGTAGCACCTCCCTTTTCATACCAATCTTTTGAATATCCTCTATCAGATCCTTGTCTAGCTTCTCCGTTTGTGCTGGAGGTCTGTAGATAACCCCCGTGTGGATACAGGTTCCATGTTCTCTTTCCAGGACAATCCATAAAGCTTCTTCTTTTCCCCAGGTTCCTTGCTGCCAGAGGATGTAGATATCAGGGTTTAAAAAAGGCTTTGTAAAGTTCCTGGAGGAAAAGTCCATAGTCTGCTTTTGAGATAGACATAGGGGAGGGGTAGTGCTTGCCCTTGGATCAGTAAAATGGATTCTTGTTACTATGTTTGTTTCTGCCAAGTACTTGTGACCTGGATTGGCCACTGTTGTCTATACTGGACTCACATAAGTGGTTGAGTAAAGGTTGAATCTGCCCAAACTGGTGCCCTTAGGATCCTCTGTGTCGCTAGAAGACATGATCACATAACACCATTATGTTTTTGGCATGTGTTACAGAACACTTGGCTATATGGCAATGAGTGGAAATCAGCTTTTTCAATAGCACAACATCAAATTTGGAATAGATTGCCAAGTTACTTGAGACTGTGTAGCAGTAGGGTTCAAACTACAGAAGATTTACTTATTTGCACATGCATGGAATTGATATTATTTGCTGATTAGCTGGAATACTGTATTATTGTACCTATGTATCGGTTTTATGTTGATTCTGTTACCCACATAGTTGTAGGTGGGCTAGAAATTTTTAAATAAATGAAAATATAAAACTTCATCATCAGTGGCTTCCTATTTCCTTCAAAATTCAGTTTAAGGGCTTAGTTATTGCTCATAAGTCTCTCTACTTGGGCACCTCAACCTACGTTTGACAAGGTACCTCATGAAAGGCTACAGAGGAAATTGGAGGGTCATGGGATAGGAGGAACAGTCCTATTGTGGATTAAAAACTGGTTGAAGGATAGGAAACAGAGAGTGGGGTTAAATGGGCAGTAGTCACAATGGAGAAGGGTAGTTAGTGGGGTTCCTCAGAGGTCTGTGCTAGGAACGCTGCTTTTTAATATATTTATAAATGATTTAGAGATGGGAGTAACTAGCGAGGTAATTAAATTTGCTGATGACACAAAGTTAATCAAAGTCGTTAACTCGCGACAGGATTGTGAAAAATTACAGAAGGACCTTACGAGACTGGGAGACTGGGCGGCTAAATGGCAGATGACATTTAATGTGAGCAAGTGCAAGGTGATACATGTGGGAAAAAAGAACCCGAATTATAGCTACGTCATGCAAGGTTCCATGTTAGGAGTTACGGACCAAGAAAGGGATCTGGGTGTTGTCGTCGATAACACACTGAAACCTTCTGCTCAGTGTGCTGCTGCGGCTAGGAAAGCGAATAGAATGTTGGGTATTATCAGGAAAGGTATGGAAAACAGGTGTGAGGATGTTATAATGTCGTTACATCGCTCCATGGTGTGACAACAGGTTCGGTACCAGAAGCAAAGGAAGGGGAGCCTCCACCAGCATCCGCCGGAGGTCCGCATACCACGGCCTCCTGGGCCAATCCGGGACAATGAGAACCACTTCTCCTTGATGTAGCCGAATCCACAGGAGTACTCGCCCTATCAACGGCCAAGGAGGAAACACATACAGGAGGCCCTGAGGCCAGGGTTGAGCCAAGGCATCCAACCCTGCCGAGCGAGGATCTTTCCGTCTGCTGTAAAAGCACAGGACTTTGGCATTTGCGCTTGATGCCATAAGATCCGCTACGGGCGTCCCCCATTTGGCCCAGATCTGAAGGAACACTTTGTCTGCCAGTTCCCACTCCGCTGGGTCGATTTGATGCCTGCTTAGATAATCGGCTTGCACATTGCTCTGACCTGCAATGTGAGCTGCTGACAGAAACTGCAGATGTAGCTCGGCCCAGTGGCAAATCTGCACGGCCTGCACGGCCAGTGCTGTGCACTGAGTGCCGCCTTGTCGATTTATGTAGGCCACTGCTGTTGTATTGCCTAACAGAACTCTGACAGCCAGTCCTTCCAGGGTCATGTGAAAGGCCAGAAGGGCCTGGAATATCGCTTTCAACTCCAAGCGATTAATGGACCACTCCGACTCCTCGGGTGTCCAGAGACCCTGGGCATGCCTTCCCTGGCAATGTGCTCCCCAGCCCTTCAGGCACCAATTGGGAAGCGCTAGCGGCATTCCTTGCAGCACCACTCCATACTGAGCGGGGCCGCAGGGAGCCACGTGAGTCTTCGCTGGTAATCCTGAGATATTGGAGACCATCGTTGAAGCAGGGAACACTGCAGAGGTCTCAGGTGCGCTCTCGCCCATGGCACCACTTCCAAGGTGGCCGTCATCGACCCCAACAGCTGGACTATGTCCCAAGCTCGCGGGCGAGGCATCCTCAGGAGCAGACGGACCTGGTTCTGAAGCTTGCACCGCCTTTGCTCGGGTAGAAAGACAAACCCCGAGGCTGTGTCGAACCAGACCCCCAAATATTCTAGAGAATGAGAGGGGGTCAGGTGACTTTTGGGTATATTGACGACCCAGTCCAGAAATTGAAGTACTAAGACCACTCTGGCTGTTACATGATGACTCTGTTCTGCAGAGTCCGCTCTGATGAGCCAGTCGTCGAGGTATGGGTGAACCCGGATACCCTCTCGCCTGAGAAAGGCAGCTACTACCACCATTACCTTGGAAAAGGTTCGGGGAGCTGTGGCGAGGCCAAAAGGCAAGGCCCGAAACTGGAAATGTTTTCCCAACACCGCAAACCGGAGAAACCGTTGGTGCGGGGGCCAAATAGGAATGTGCAAGTAAGCTTCTTTCAGGTCCAGAGACGTGAGAAACTCTCCTGGCTATACCGCCGCAATGACAAAGCGCAGGGTTTCCATGTGAAAATGCCGCACTCTTAGTGACTTGTTGACTTTCTTTAAGTCGAGTATGGGCCGAAAAGACCCTCCTTTTCGCGGCACCACAAAGTAAATGGAGTAACAACCATAGCCGTGCTCAGCGGGAGGCACAGGGACCACCGCCCTGAGGTGCAACAAGCCTTGCAAGGTCTCCTCTACAGCCGCCCGTTTGACGGCAGAGCCGCATTGGGACTCCACAAACATGTCTCTCACCAGGGCATTGAATTCTAATTTGTAGCCATCTCTGATCAGGTTCAAAACCCACTGATCTGAGGTAATCTTGACCCATTCCTCAAGAAAGAGGGAAAGACGTCCTCCAACTGCAAGAATCGAGGAGTGGGCCGGTGCACCATCATTGAGAGGGGTCGACCATGAACTCCAGGCCTTGAGCCGGCCGCTGCAGATCGTTTGTCCGAGCGAAAGGAGTTCCTCTGCTGAAAGCGGGCACGTGAAGTAAACCCAGCAGAACACCCCGGGCGGTACCTTCTAGCTTCACGGAAGTGAGGTCTGGAAGAGGAGGGAACCGTCTAACCCTTGGAAGAAGGCCGTGGCCTATCCTCAGGTAAGCGCTGGGGTTTAGCATCCCCCAGGCCCTTGACAATTTTCTCCAACTCCTCACCAAATAGGAGAAGGCCCTGGAAGGGCAACTTCACCAACATTTGCTTGGAGGCCATGTCAGCCGCCCAATGCTGTAGCCATAGAAGGCGGCGAGCCGCCACAGCCATCTGTTTAGCCAAAGCTCTGACCAGATCATAGAGGACGTCAGCCAAAAATGACAAGGCCGACTCCATCCGCGGTGCCACTTCCGCAAGGGGCTCCGCTCCATCCCCGGGCTGTTCCACTGCCCGTTGCAACCAAGCAAGGCAGGCTCAAGCAGCATAACAACTGTACCCAGATGCCCTTAAGGCTAGGCCTGAAATCTCAAAGAACCGTTTCAATGCTGATTCCAGACGTCGGTCCTGCATGTCCTTCAGGGCGACCCCTCCCTCTACTGGGAGGGTAGTCTTCTTCATCACAGCCGTGACTAGGGCATCCACTTTAGGCACGGCCAAGCGTGCCAAGTGCTCCTCACTAAGAGGGTATAAGTGCCCCATTGCCCTGGCAACTTTCAAAGGCCCCTCAGGGTCAGCCCATTGAGCCAAAATAAGCTCTTGGATGGAGTCATGCAAAGGAAAGGCTCGAGCAGGCTTCGTAGTACTTGCCATCCTCGGATTACCAGAGGAGGCTTCGCCAATCACATGATCTTCAATAGAGAGGGCCTGCAAGGCATCAGAAATAAGCGCTGGCAGCTCCTTGCGGTGGAAAATCCTAACCGCAGTGGGATCATTTGGATCCAGTGGCAATCCTACACCTTCCTTTGGCTCTTCGGACCACGAAGGCCTGCCCTCAAAATCTCCACAGCCCGACCACGGGGGGAAAAGGGGGGTGCACCACTCTCTGAAGGGGAATTTACCCTTCTGCGCTTGTCTTGCGGTCAACTGTCTGGGGAAAAAAACACCTGACAGCAATCCCGGGCCGGTCTCCACCGGAGAGGAACCAGGTAGCAACGCAGAGTCAGACACCTGCGGCAGAGCTCTTTTTAACATGAACGCTTTATGTAAAAGCAACACAAACTCAGGGGAGAAAGGCTCACCCTGGCCTCCCGGTTCCAATCCGGGGTAAGCAGCTCCTCTGGTAGCCTCCATCCGAGGCTCCCCTCCGGCCTCAGACCCCTCCGCTCCTGCGGGGGTCAAGCCATGCGGCGCATCTAAGATGGCGCCCGCTGCCAGCTCCACCGAGCGGGAAGAAACATCGCTCGCCATGCTCATGCTCTGACATCTGAAGAGCACGATTTACAGAGCCCCGCTGTGGATCTGCGCTTGCCACAACGTGAACAGCGCTTAACAACCTCTGCAGCCATCGCCAAAAACGGCAGAAAAATTCAAAATGGCGGATTCTCGCAAAAAAAGCCCCGATCGTGGGCTCTCCCTGGAGGAGCTAAAAGACTCTCTTACCTCACCAGACCGAGTCCCTGAGGAAAGTTAGAGGCAACAGCTACAGAGGCACTCCGGAGGTTCAGGAGAGTGGGAAAGGCAGGGAAAGGACGAACCAATGTGCCTGCATCCACTTAGAAAAGTGTGGGAAAGGCAGGGACAGGGCAAACCTATATGCCTGCATCCACATAGGGGGCCGGGTAAGGCAGGGAAAGGGCGAACCTATGTGCCTTTAAAGTGGGCACCACCAGCCACAACAACCCTGCTACAACTGGCCAAAGCACAGGAGCCACCCCAGGCAGATTTCTGAAGGAGCTAAATAAGCTGCGTACAACCCTGCTGGGGAGATAGAGAATACTGAGAGGCAGATGGAGCTAGCTGGCCAAGAGGCACTATGGGTTTCAGTGCTCTCTATCTCCCCCTGCTGGTAGGTGGACACAACCCATTCGTAATGGATTCATCTGCTTGATGACAAGGAATGTCATGATAAACATCCCCCTAATCTGACACCTCTTCCTGCACCCCCCCCAAACATATCCCTGGTGTCTAGCAGAACCAACCTTGCCCCCACATGACTGACCCCTGGTAGTGTAGTGGGTCCCTGCCCCCACCTCCCAATTAAGTAGCAATATTCCATGCTACCAATCCCGTGACAAGCAGTAGCTTTTCCCCTGTCCATCTGCATAACAGACTATGGACTTTTCCTCCAGGAACTTGTCCAAGCCATTTTTCTTAACCCAGATATGCTAACCACTGTTACCACATCCTCCAGCAGCAAGTTCCAGAGTTTAACTATTCTTTGAGTGAATAAAATCTTTCCTCCTATTTGTTTTAAAAGTATTTCCATGTTATTTCATTGAGAGTACTTTTTGAAAGAGTGAAAAATTGATTCACTTCTAACCATTCTACACCATTCAGAATTTTATAGACCTCAAACATCTCTTTTCCAAGCTGAAAAGCCCTAACCTCTTTAGCCTTTCCTCATATGGGTGCAGTTCCATCCCCTCTATCATTTTGGTTCCTCTTCTTTAAACCTTTTCTAATTTGGCTAAATCTTTTTTGAGATATGGTGACCAGAATCGAATTCAATACTCAAGGTAAAGTTACACCATGGAGCGATACAGAGGCATTATAATATTCTTGGTCTTATTTTGCATCCCTTTCCTAATAATTCCTAGCATCCTGTTTGCCTTTATGGCCACCGTACATCGGGCAGAAGATTTCAATGTATTGTCTACAATTCGGATTATTCCAATTTCCAGATCATTTATAAATATGTTAAAAAGCACCAGTCCCAGTACAGATCCCTGCGGCACTCAACTATTCACCCTCCTCAATTGAGAAAAATGGCCATTTAACCCTCTGTTTTCTGACCAGTAACCAAGTCCTAATCCACAGAAGGACACTGTCTCCAATCCCATGACTCTAATTTTCTCAGGAGTCTCTCGTTCAATCACTGCCCTTTAGGTGGTGTAAATGCTCATTACTACATCTTCGCATGTAGATGGGTTAATGATAATATTCTATAATGTATGTGTGTACCTCTGTACTCCACCCATGCTTCACCCAAATTCTGGCAATACACATGTCCAGTGGCAAAATAAGTGCCATAAAGTCATAGCTCAGATCACTCGTCAGTATTCTGTAAGAGGCCACTTTATAGAATTAACCCCTTTGTAAGCATTTCTCAGACACTTTGAAGATATAGAACCAAATTTTCGGCACCCAACTTCAGAAATGAGCCCCAAATGTTAGGCAAGGTGCAAAGAATGGAGAGACCAATTCAAGAAACAGCAAATAATGAAACACATCAAACTAGGACAATTTAAGAGGAGGTAACATAGGGATCTGTGGCGATGACGATGCTTTACGATTGTGCATTGCTGAGGGCTGAGATGAAATTTGCTGTTTTTAGAGGAAAGAGCTATTGGTTGTGAGAGGATGTAGTCTGGCCTAAGTTGAGAAGACCAGCCCCAAGACAGTAGCCCATCCTCATATTTGGGCTAGATAAGAACTTATTATTTAAAAAAACAACAACTTATGATTACAATTATTATTATTGTGATGTGTATGGATTGAAAAATTCGCATCTCTATTTATACCTGGCCCATGCACATAAATGGTAATTCCACCCATGCCATACCGAAAATCTGTCCTGAACACTCTTTCATCCAAGTGAAGCATTACCCGGATTCTTTTTACCCTGATTTGTATGAGATTCGTGCCAGTAATTTATAAAGACACATAGGTACTTATATACCTTTATAAAATAGATGCACAATACATGCCCACTTGGAGGGGCATAATCGAACGGGGCGCTCAAGTTTTCCTGAGGACGTCATCGCAGGACGTCCCGGCGAAGGGCCGGGGAAACCCATATTATCGAAACAAGATGGGCGTCCATCTTTCGTTTTGATAATACGGTCGGGGACGCCCAAATCTCAACATTTAGGTCGACCTTAGAGATGGTCGTCCCCGGTTTTCGCCGATAATGGAAGCCGAGGATGCCCATCTCAGAAACAACCAAATCCAAGCCCCTTGGTCATGGGAGGAGCCAGCATTTGTAGTGCACTGGTCCCTCTGACATGCCAAGACTCCAACTGAGCACCTTAGGGGGCACTGCAGTGAACTTCACAAATTGCTCCCAGGTGCATAGCTCCCTTATCTTGTGTGCTGAGCCCCCCCCAAAACCCACTCCCCACAACTGTACAACACTACCATAGCCCTAAGGGGTGACGGGGGGCACCTACATGTGGGTACAGTGGGTTTCTGGTGGGTTTTGAAGGGCTCACATTTACCACCACAAGTGTAATAGGTAGGGAGGGAATGGGCCTGGGTCCACCTGCCTGAAGTGCACTGCATCCACTAAAACTGCTCCAGGGACCTGCATACTGCTGTCAGGGAGCCGGGTATGACATTTGAGGCTGGCAAAAACATTTTTTAAAGTATTTTTTGGGTGGGAGGGGGTTGGTGACCACTGGGGAAGTAGGGGGAGATCATCCCCGATTCCCTCTGGTGGTCATCTGGTCAGTTCAGACATCTTTTTGAGGCTTGGTCACAAGAAAAAATGGACCAAGTAAAGTCGGCCAAGTGCTCGTCAGGGACGCCCTTTTTTCCATTATCGGCCGAGGATGCCCATGTGTTAAGCACGCCCCAGTCCCGCCTTCGCTGTGCTTCCAACACGCCCCCGTGAACTTTGGTCGTCCCTGTGACGGAAAGCAGTTGAGGATGCCCAAAATCGGCTTTCGATTATGCCGATTTGGGCGACCCTGAGAGAAGGACACCCATCTTCTGATTTGTGTCGAAAGAAGGGCGCCCTTCTCTTTCGAAAATAAGCCTGTTGGTCTCCCTACCTAGATGACCACTAAGGTTACTAAGCCACCCTACTATTAATTTGTGTTAAGATAACATGTGCTCACACCATGAATGGGCACTAGTATTCCAGCCCTCAATGTGGGACATGATCCCCCTTTCCCTCTTCAGCTCAGGGCTCTGACTGTGCTTGTACCTTAGCCTAAGAAGGGACTGAAATAGCAAAGATCTGTCCTGTTCCCCAGAAGGATATGGGATGTTGGCTTCTGAGAGAAAATGAATAACACAGCTTGAAAATGTGTATCCATAAGACACAGAGAACTTACCCATCCTGGGAAGTCATCAGAGCAGATTTACTTCTATCAAACTCCTCCAGGTCAGAGTCGTCATTGAGAAGGACATATTTTTCTTGCTTGTTTCCTTCCATAATCTTCTTCTAGAGGAGAAGTGGATAAACCGTGTGCTAACACTGGAAGTTCATGCGAGCTAGAAGCATGAGGCAGTGCAGTGCTGATAAGACAGACAGTCTGTTTCAGAGAGCAGAAGCCTGAGTATTGTGTGTGACGGGGCAAGCAGAAGCTGGAAGCAGCAGCACCAGTCTGCCCCTCCTATGCCTTAAGAACAGGTTTCAATCCCTGGGAAGAAGGGAGGGAACTGGGAAGGCAGCTCTCAGAAATACAATGGCTTCACCTTTCAGTGAACCATAGTCACTGGGAACGCTACCTGTGATCCAGTGCGATATAATTTATACCCTGGTAGCACGGTATCCCAATTGACTGTCCTCCTTCCACCAGGTTTCTGAGTGATATATACTCTCTCATCTTATTTTTTTAGGCTTCTAGCATTTTTATACAGACACTTTTTCACTCAACGAATAGTTAAGCTCTGGAACTCTTTGCCGGAGAATGTGGTAACAGTGGTTTTACCAGAGGGAAATCGTGCCAAACGAATCTCATTGAATTCTTTGATTGGGTAACTGGAGAATTGAATCATCGACGTGCTATAGACGTAATCTACTTAGATTTTAGCAAAGCTTTTGACACGGTTCCTCACGGGAGGCTCTTAAATAAACTAGATGGGCTGAAGATAGGTCCCGAAGTGGTGAACTGGATTAGGAGTTCGCTCGGAGGAGGGAAAGGTGAGTAGCGGAGTGCCTCAGGGATCGGTGCTGGGGTTAGAAGGTAAAGTTTGCCTATTTGCGGATGATACTAAGATTTGCAACAGAGTGGACGCCCGGGAGGGAGTGGAAAGCATGAAAAGGGATCTGAGGAAGCTAGAAGAATGGTCTGAGGTTTGGCAATTAAAATTCAATGCGAAGAAATGCAAAGTGATGCATTTAGGGAGTAGAAACCCATGAGAGACGTATGTGTTAGGCGGGGAGAGTCTGATAGGTACTGAGGGGGAGAGGGATCTTGGGGTGATAGTATCCGAGGATCTGAAGGCGACGAAACAGTGTGACAAGGCGGTGGCCGTAGCGAGAAGGTTGCTAGGCTGTATAGAGAGAGGTGTGATCAGCAGAAGAAAGGAAGTGTTGATGCCCCTGTATAAGTCGTTGGTGAGGCCCCACCTGGAGTATTGTGTTCAGTTTTGGAGGCCATACCTTGCGAAGGATGTTTAAAAAATGGAAGCGGTGCAAAGAAAAGTTTCAAGAATGGTATGGGATTTGCGTTCCAAGACGTATGACCAAAGACTTGCTGACCTGAACATGTGTACCCTGGAGGAAAGGAGGAACAGGGGTGATATGATACAGACGTTCAAATACTTGAAAGGTATTAATCCGCAAAAAAATCTTTTCCGGAGATGGGAAGGCGGTAGAACGAGAGGACATGAAATGAGATTGAAGGGGGGCAGACTCAAAAAAGATGTCAGGAAGTATTTTTTCACGGAGAGGGTGGTGGATGCTTGGAATGCCCTCCCGCGGAAGGTGGTGGAGATGAAAACGGTAACGGAATTCAAACATGCATGGAATATGCATAAAGGAATCCTGTGCAGCAGGAATGGATCCTCAGAAGCTTAGCTGAAATTGGGTGGCGGAGCAGGTGGGGGGAAGAGGGGTTGGTGGTTGGGAGGCTAGGATAGGGGAGGGCAGACTTATACGGTCTGTACCAGAGCCGGTGATGGGAGACGGGACTGGTGGTTGGGAGGTGGGAAATACTGCTGGGCAGACTTATACGGTCTGTGCCCTGAAAAAGACAGGTACAAATTCAAGATATGAGTTTATCTTGGGCAGACTAGATGGACCATGCAGGTCTTTTTCTGCCGTCATCTACTATGTTACTATGTTAGCATATCTGGGTTTAAAAAAGGTTTGGACATATTCCTGGAGGAAAAGTTCATAGTCAATAGCAGAGACAGACATAGGAAGCAACTGCTTGCCCTGGGATCTATAGTATGGAGTGTTGCCATGATGTGGGTTTCTGTCAGGTACTTGTGACCTGGCTTAGCCACTGTTGGAAACAGGATACTGGGCTAGATGGGTCATTGATCTGACCCAGTATGGCTATTCTCGTGTTCTTATATTCTTAGGTTCTGGTGACCGGCATTGAATATCCAGTTTATATTTGGCTGGTTTGAACATAACTGGCTATGTAGATAGTCAAACTTAGCCAGTTATCTTCAAACCGGCCAGAGATATCCGATGTATTCATGCAGCCAAATATAGCCACTAAAATGGGGCTGAAAATCAGCGGACAGCCGGTTATATCAGCTGATATAACCAGCTATCCGCTAGCTGCTAACCTGCGATATTGTAAAGAGTATGTAGGCAGCTCTGGGGAACAGAAAGAAAAGAGGAGAGCAAGAAACTACAACTCCCCGCATGCCTCAGGGGGACCCTGGGCTAAGCCAGAATACCCCCGTTATAGGCAGGCCTTCCCCAAGAAAGAACTAGAAATAAGGAACTACAACTCCCAACATGCCCCAAGGGAACCTGAGGATAAGAGAAACTATGTGCATTCCCAGGAGTCTCCAGAGGGGGCCCGCAGGGGAAGGAGTAAGGCTGATTCTCCAACCTGGTGGAAGAGGTGGTGGAACAGGTGGGTGGAGAAAGAAGAGACACCAAAGAGCTTTAATGAGAAAAAGGGTGAGCAGCTGGGAGAAGGGCGGGGTGAAGAGAATATGGATTGGGCTCCTGAGGAGAGGGAGGGAGAGAGTGAGCCTTGCCCTATGGAGTTGACTGAACAGGAGAACACCCTGGAAGAGCCGATGGACTTTTCAGCTCTGGCTCAGCAAAAGCCAAGGAAGTAGCGGGGCCAAGCCGGGTTATGCGGGAGGAGGTCAGGTAGGAGTGTGACTGACCAAGAGGGTGGGACCCTAGGCTTTGAGCCCGCGCAAAGCCATAACTGTGTTTTGAAAGCCTAGCTGGACTGAGCTGTATTTTGAAGCTTGGCTAAAATTGAACTGTGTTTTGGAAACCAGGTCTGAATTGTACCGTGTGTTTTTTTTTTCTGCTACTCTCCATGGGATAGGGAGAGAAAGCAGCGGTTGAAGCCTGCACGGTGTAGCATTGTTTGTTGTTTTTGGAGGCGCAATTGAGAGAAGGAGGGACGACCCTCCTATTCAATAAAAAGCTTCATTATTATTGGGTTTTTTTTTGGAAAAGGGGAGCCATACAGGAGAGTGTTTTTTTTTGGTTCTTTGGAAGAGCTGCAGCCCAGGAGAAAAGCGGAGCCACTTTACAATATTCAGCAGGAGATAACTGGATATCCACCTCTGAATATCGCTGGATAGCTGGTTAAGAGGCATTTAACCAGCCAGGCACCGATTCTTGCCAGTTAAATGCTTTTGAATATTGTGGGGGGGGGGGGGGGGGGTCTTTTTGCAGATGACACAAAGATTATCAACAGAGTGGACACACCATAGGGAATAGAAAACACGAGAAGAGATCTGCAAACACTAGAAGAACGGTCTAATGTTTGACAGTTAAAATTTAATGCAAAGAAGTGCAGAGTGATGTACTTTGGGAGTAAAAATCCAAAGGCGCTGTATGTGCTAGGGTTGAGAAGCTGACATGCACAGACCAGGAGAGGGACCTTGGGGCAGTAGCATGGCCAGACATCAGTTAATGGGTGGGCATGACCCGCATTTCCTTTCTGCCTGCTACTCCCCCTCACCAGCCTCGGCAGCATTAAAAATGAATACCTTGGCTGGCGGGGATTCCCAGGTCCCGCCAGTGGAAGAATTCCAAGAAGTCTCATCCTCGCAGCCGTTAGCACCCATCTGCAGTTGCCGACACCAGCACTGCCCCACTCCAGGCTCCCGCGCATGATCAGTTCAACCAGCATGTCCCATGCACTCATGCGCAGAGATGCCAATTGATCTGAGCATGCGCGGGGAGGGGGAGGTGGGAGAGTGCTGGTGTCAGAAGCTGAAAATGTGCTGCTGACTGCTCCAGGAATGAGAGTGACCGGGGGGGAAAAAAACTCCAGAGAGGACTCGTCAGTTGGCGGGGCCTGGGGACCCTTGCCAGCTACATGAATGATGAGTGCTGCCACTGGGTGTGCCCAAAGCAAAACTGGGTGGGCACCTGTGCACTCGTGGCTACGCCACTGCCTTGGGGTAACAGTGTCTTAGGATCTCAAGGCTGTGAAATAATGTGACAAACCGGTGGCCTAGCCAGAATATTTTCTATTGATTAGAATATGTCAGTTTTTGAAATAAACACTGGCAGAGCTGGTGTTAGACATGGATGCTGCTCAGGGAAGAAATTTGAAAAGGGACCCAAAAGCCCCTGTATAGCATAAAGGCCATGAAAAGGTGCAAACCATACATATTTCTAGTTTTTATTATAAGCAGTTTTGCTCTCCTTGAGCTGGGAGCAGACTTAAGAGAATTATAAATGTGCTTTTTCTGAAAAATACCTTTCTAAGGCTGTAGAAATTTGTGGTTTGACATTTTATGCTAACTTGTGATAAGTTGCTGGTCAGCAACTGAGCCAGAGACTCCTATGGCTAAGGACACCTGCTGTATCCAGATAAATAATCAGAAGGAGAACTCAGTGGGTGTGGGCAAAACTATAGCCCTACTTGGTAACAAACCCATTATCTAATGAAAATGTATGCTTATATGCATGAGAGACCCTAACTGCCAATATAATAAGGGAATAAATGATAGAATTTGATTCATAACAGGAAACAGAATATTCTGGAAAGATGCATATTCATTAGGTAGGAAGGGTAATTATAATTAAGATAATGACGAAAGGAAGAAAAATGTATTTAAGAGGAAACAGAACTGAGGATGGCGAGCCTCAATGTGTCCACTAGCAGGTGGACATATTGACAGCTCCCAGGGAAAACTCTGTTTTTATTTACTACAAATTATAGGGAATGGGAAATGGTACTTGATATACCGCCTTTCTGTGGTATTTTGCAACTACATTCAAAGCTGTTTACATATATTCAGGTACTTATTTTGTACCAGGGGCAATGGAGGGTTAAGTGACTTTCCCAGAGTCACAAGGAGCTGCAGTGGGAATTGAACCCAATTCCCCAGAATCAGTCTGCTGCACTAAACACTAGGCTACTCCTCCACTTGCAACATTCCAGATAGAATCTCCAATAGGAAAAGGGAAATGAGACTTGATATAGTGGTTTATATAGTATATGCAGGTACTTATTTTGTACCAGGGGCAATAGAGGGTTAAGTGACTTGCCCAGAGTCACAAGGAGCTGCAGTGGGAATTGAACTCAGTTCCCCAGGATCAAAGTCCAGCACTAACCACTACCCTAACCCTACTTATTTTGTACCAGGGGCAATGGAGGGTTAAGTGAGTTGCCTAGATGGCCGGCATTTTTTTCCATTACCGCTGAAAAACAAACCCGGTCATCTCAAACCCAGCGAACTCCAAGGCATTTGGCCAGGCTAAACCGTATTATCAAAGAAAAAGATGGCCAGCCATCTTTTTCGATAATACGGTTCCGGCCAGCTGTAGCGCCGCCGCCAACATAGATCGCCGGCGATCTTCGATTATGCCCCTCCACATAAACTAAAAGACATTTTTATATTAGGCTAATATCCTGTAGCAACTTTTAAATTATTGAAAAACTCAAAAACACTAAGATGGAGTCAGCAGTCCAGCAGCGAGAGGGGTGCTATCCAGTCTTTTGCATTGAGTGTCACATGTATGATTATCTCCCAGTTGGTGAGATGTCATATGTGTATACCCAATGCAAAGAGCTCCTAGCTCTTAGAGAACGTGTCCGTTCTCTTGAGGCTAGAGTTGCAGAATTGGTGGAGCTGAGGGAGACAGAGAGGAACATAGAGGAGACCTACAGGGATGTTGTAGAGAAGTCCCACCTCCAGTCTGGTAGCCCTTGTGCTACCTTGGAGGAGGGAGGTCTCCTAGAAGGAGAGCATCACCCTGGTGAAGTAGGAAGTACTCCTGTAGCCAGGAACTGCCCACCAGCGGATGTACTATCCTCTCGCACCAAGGATATGTCTCCAAGTGCTGCCCGGGAGGGAAAGGTTAGGACAGCTGTTGTAGTTGGTGATTCGATCATTAGGCATATAGATAGCTGGGTGGCTGGTGGACATGAGGATCGCCTGGTGACTTGCCTGCCTTGTGCGAAGGTGGCTGACCTTACGCGTCACCTAGATAGGATTCTAGATAGTGCTGGGGAGGAGTCCGCTGTCTTGGTACATGTGGGTACCAATGACATAGGAAAATGTGGGAGAGAGGTTCTGGAAGTCAAATTTAGGCTCTTAGGTAGAAAGCTCAAATCCAGATCCTCTAGGGTAGCATTTTCTGAAATGCTACCTGTTCCACGCGCAGGGCCAAAGAGACAGGCAGAGCTCCGGAGTCTCAATGCGTGGATGAGACGATGGTACAGGGAGGAGGGTTTTAGATTTGTTAGGAACTGGGCAACATTCTGGGGAAGGGGGAGCCTATTCCGAAAGGATGGGCTCCACCTTAACCACGGTGGGACCAGGCTGCTGGCATCGGCATTTAAAAAGGAGATAGAGCAGCTTTTAAACTAGAAATGGGGGGGAAGGCCGAAAGTTGCTCAAAAGTGCATGGTTCGGGATAAGGTATCTTGCAAGGATACCTCACAAACAGGGAAGATAGGGCTTCTGGATAGAGAGGTTGCACAACAGACCGTGGTAGGCCAGGTGCCCTTAAATACAACTAAAGATCAGACAAAAGATGGCAAATCAATAGTGTCAAGTACTAAGCATCATGCAAATAGGAACAACAAACATACTCTGAAATGTCTATATGCAAATGCTAGGAGTCTAAGAAATAAGATGGGAGAGTTGGAATATATTGCACTAAATGAAAAATTGGATATAATAGGCATTACTGAGACCTGGTGGAAGGAGGATAACCAGTGGGACACTGTCATACCGGGGTACAAAGTATATCTTAGTGATAGGGTGGACCAGACTGGTGAAGGGATAGCATTGTATATTAACGAGAGCCTTGATTCAGATAGATTACAAATTCAGCAGGACAGAAATCACACCTTTGAATCACTGTGGGTTGAAATTCCATGTATAAAAGGGAAAAGGAAGGTGATAGGAGTGTACTACTGTCCGCCTCGCCAGGATGAGCAGGTAGAAGCAGAAATGATAAAAGAAATCAGAGATGCAAACAAAATGGGCAATGTGATAATAATGGGTGACTTCAATTATCCAAATATAGACTGGGTAAATGTAACATCAGGACACGCTACAGAGATACAATTCCTTGATGAAATCAAGGACAGCTTTATGGAGCAACTGGTGCAGGAGCCGACGAGAGAAGGAAAAATTCTAGACTTGGTCCTTAGTGGAGCGCATGATCTGGTGAGGAACGTTATTGTACTGGGGCCGCTTGATAACAGTGATCATAAAATGAGCAGTTTTGATATCGACCTTGAAGTAACTATACACAGGAAGTCAAATACCTTAGCGTATAACTTTAAAAAAGGACACTATGATAAAATGAGAAGAACGGTTAAAAAAAACTTAGGGGGGCAACTGAGAGAGTAAAAATTGTACAACAGGCATGGACGCTGTTCAAAAATACCATCCTGGAGGCCCAGGCCAAACATATTCCGCGAATTAGAAAAGAAAGACGGAAGCCCAAAAGACAGCCGGTCTGGTTGAAAAGTGAGGTGAAGGAAGCTATTAGGGCTAAAAGAAACGCCTTCAGAAAATGGAAGAAGGAACCGTCTGAAAATAACAAGGAGCAGCATAAGGAGTGTCAAAGCAAATGCAAGGTGCAGATAAAGAACGCCAAGAGGGATTATGAAAAAAAGATAGCATTAGAGGCAAAAAGATATAGCAAAAAAAATTTTCAGTATATTAAAAGCAGGAAGCCATCAAAAGAATCGGTTGGGCCGCTGGATGACCGAGGGGTAAAAGGGGCGATCAAAGAAGATAATGATGTAGCGGAGAGATTGAATGAATTCTTTGCTTCGGTCTTCACCGAGGAAGATTTAGGTGGGATACTGGTGTCGGAAATGGTATTTCAAGCGGACGAGTCGGAGAAACTTATTGACTTCACGTTAAACCTGGAGGACCTAATGGGGCAGTTCAGCAAACTGAAGAGTAGCAAATCTCCTGAACTGGATGGTATTCATCCTAGAGTACTGATAGAACTGAAAAATGAGCTTGCGGAGCTACTGCTAGTGATATGCAATTTATCCTTAAAATCAAGCGTGGTACCGGAAGATTGGAGGGTGGACAATGTAACGCCAATTTTTAAAAAAGGTTCCAGGGGAGATCAGGGAAATTATAGACCAGTGAGTCTGACGTCGGTGCCGGGGAAATGGTAAAGGCTATTATCAAAAACAAAATTACAGAGCACATCCAAGGACATGGATTACTGAGACCAAGTCAGCACAGCTTTTGTGTGGGGAAATCTTGCCTTACCAATTTACTTAAATTCTTTGAAGGAGTAAACAAACATGTGGACAAAGGGGAGCCGGTTGATATTGTGTATCTGGATTTTCAAAAGGCGTTTGACAAGGTACCTCATGAAAGGCTACAGAGGAAATTGGAGGGTCATGGGATAAGAGGAAATGTCCTATTGTGGATTAAAAAGTGGTTGAAGGATAGGAAACAGAGAGTGGGCTTAAATGGGCAGTATTCACAATGGAGAAGGGTAGCTAGTGGGGTTCCTCAGGGGTCTGTGCTAGGACCGCTGCTTTTTAATATATTATAAATGATTTAGAGATGGGAGTAACTAGCGAGGTAATTAAATTTGCTGATGACACAAATTTATTCAAAGTTGTTAAATCGCGACAGGATTGTGAAAAATTACAAGAGGACCTTACGAGACTGGGAGACTGGGCGGCTAAATGGCAGATGACGTTTAATGTGAGCAAGTGCAAGGTGATGCATGTGGGAAAAAAGAACCCGAATTATAGCTACGTCATGCAAGGTTCCACGTTAGGAGTTAATACGGACCAAGAAAGGGATCTGGGTGTCGTTGTCGATAATACACTGAAACCTTCTGCTCAGTGTGCTGCTGCGGCTAGGAAAGTGAACAGAAAGTTGGGTATTATTAGGAAAGTGGAGGAGTGGCCTAGTGGTTAGGGTGGTGGACTCTGGTCCTGGGGAACTGAGGAACTGAGTTTGATTCCCACTTCAGGCACAGGCAGCTCCTTGTCACTCTGGGCAAGTCACTTAACCCTCCATTGCCCCAGGTTCAAATAAGTACCTGTATATAATATGTAAGCCGCATTGAGCCTGCCATGAGTGGGAAAGCACGGGGTACAAATGTAACAAAAAAACAGGTGTGAGGATGTTATAATGCCGTTGTATCGCTCCATGGTGCGACCGCACCTTGAGTATTGTGTTCAATTCTGGTCGTCGCATCTCAAGAAAGAAGATATAGTAGAATTGGAAAAGGTGCAGCGAAAGGCGACTAAAATGATAGCGGGAATGGGACGACTTCCCTATGAAGAAAGACTAAGGAGGCTAGGGCTTTTCAGCTTGGAGAAGAGACGGCTGAGGGGAGACATGATAGAGGTATATAAAATAATGAGTGGAGTGGAACTGGTGGATGTGAAGCGTCTGTTCATGCTTTCCAAAAATACTAGGACTAGGGGGCATGCGATGAAACTACAGTGTAGTAAATTTAAAACAAATTGGAGAAAATGTTTCTTCACCCAAAGCATAATTAAACTCTGGAATTCGTTGCCGGAGAACGTGGTGAAGACGGTTAGCTTGGCAGAGTTTAAAAAGGAGTTAGACGGTTTCCTAAAGGACAAGTCCATAAACCACTACTAAATGGACTTGGGAAAAATCCACAATTCCAGGAATAACATGTATAGAATGTTTGTACATTTGGGAAGCTTGCCAGGTGCCCTTGGCCTGGATTGGCCGCTGTCGTGGACAGGATGCTGGGCTCGATGGACCCTTGGTCTTTTCCCAGTGTGGCATTACTTATGTACTTATGAACACCCCACTACCAAGTTGTGAATTCTTCAGGTTCAGACAGGTTTGGTTCACTCTCTGAACATGAAGTCAAGGGCAATTTCACTGGTTGTCTGTCTCTTCCCCCACCCCACCCCCCCTCCCAGACACACACTATCCCTAACATCTGTTATCTTTATGTTTTACATGCAAGGTCTGGCTTCTTGGCCACATCCCAGGACAGGTTGCTGAGTGCTCGCCATTTTCCAGTGGCCTGTCAGGTGATCTCAGATCCTGTTCCCTGCTTACCATCATGAACATCTTCAGGCTGATGGGAAATCTCTCGCATTTCACAACCATCATCATCTTGCTACTGAACATTTAGAAACACAGATCCTTTGGCTGGTATTTCTGGGGAAAAAAATCAGAATACCAGAGGAACTATATACCTTATAGAGGCAGAGGTAGAGGACGAGGTAGAGGTAGAGGGAACTTTATCCCTTACAAACAAGGACAGGTAAACACCAACAGGTATTAAGTACAGTTTATAACATTTCTGATAGATCACTAACCGATGTAGAGAGTCGAGTGCTAAGTAAAGGTCTTTCCTTTATACCTACTCCCCGGTACAATTCATTGAGAACTAGAATAGAATTTTACAAATTTATTAGAAAATTAAAGATAATAGACTTCTTTGAAGGTAAAAATGATAATACAACAGATCCATCAATAGTGAGAAAAGACAGCAAATGGCAACCACCGGGCAATTCACATTACTTAATTAAAGCATTTGAAAATGTTGTTCTTAATAATATCACCCTGTTAGAAACACAGGATAATAGAAGAATTTATTATAATATGACCAAAGATGAAAAAAATGCAGTTAGCACTTTACGAAATGACCCTGACATTGTCATTAAGCCTGCGGACAAGGGTGGAGCAGTTGTCGTAATGAATAGAAATGATTACATTAATGAGATCAATAGACAACTAGATGATCATACCTTCTATAAAGAGCTTAAAAATGATCCAACTGATATCATTCAGAAAGATATTAGTTCATTAGTTAAGTTAGGAAAGGAAGCACAGTATATCACAACCAAAGAAGCAGATTTTTAACTGTACAAGAACCAATTATACCTACACTATATATCCTCCCGAAAATACATAAATGTCTTACCTCTCCTCCTGGTAGACCTATTGTTTCTGCATGCGGTTCAGTTTTAGAGCCACTTTCTATATTTGTCGATAAGTTCCTATGACCCTTTGTCAGCCGTATACCATCATATGTACGTGATTCAGCGGACATGATTAATATATTGAATACTATAACACCGAATAAAGACATGGTTTTAGTTACACTAGACATAGAGAGTCTTTATACCAATATACCACAATCAGAATCCATTGAAATTATGAGGAATACTATATTAAAGAGAGATTTCTATCATCGCGTACCTACTGATTTTATTATTGAACTAGCAGTGATTGCATTAACCAAAAATTATTTTGCTTTTAATGGTAAATTTTATCAGCAAATCAAGGGCACTGCAATGGGTGCGACATTCGCACCATCTATTGCGAATTTATATGTTAGTAATTTTGAAGATAAGTTTTTAACTGAAAATAGGTTCAAAACCAATATTTTATTGTGGAAGCGTTATATAGACGATATTTTTCTAATTTGGAATGGGACTATTTGTGACTTGCAAGACTTTTTTATCTGGTTAAATAACCTTGACCCAAATTTGAATTTTCAAATGAATTATAATGATAAAAGTATTCCTTTTGTAGATATTAAAATCAGCATCAGAGACAACAAATTTATCACTGACATCTACCGCAAACCGTCAGATGTCAATAAAATTTTAAGATATAACAGCTGTCACAGTTCATCCCTGAAGAAGAATCTACCTTATAGTCAGTTCTTGCGGTTAAGAAGATTATGTTCTGATCCCCGCACCTATCATCTTAGGTCCCAAGATTTGATAAGACGTTTTCACAAGAGAGGTTACCCATTGAAGCACATTAATAAAGGGTTTGTAAGAGCCTCTGGGATTTCAAGATCTGCATTGTTACAACCAGCTAAGAAGAAAAGTAATGACAAAATTGTATGCACACTTCCATTCAATCATATGTCCAATCCTATTGTTAGGATTATTAGGAAACACTGGCATCTAATACAAGGCATCCCTGCTTTTGATAACAAAGAGCTACTGGTAGCATATAAACGTGAAAAAAACCTAAAAGATCTATTAGTGCCATCAGCATTACACATTGAATCCAAAACATTGAGGAATTTACCAGTTGTACATTACCCATGTGGATCATGCTCTGTTTGTAACGTGAACATGAGAACCACAGTCATCCATATTCCATCTTCCAATAAAAAGATCCATCTGAAAGGATTCTCTAATTGCAAGACTAAAAACGTTATTTATGTGGTTATCTGTCCGTGTGGTTTAGCCTTTATAGGTAAAACCAAGAGACAATCTAACACTAGAATAATCGAGCATAAAAGTGCTATAAAAAGGAATGCACTTGAGAAACCACTGGTGGAACATTCAAAATCCTTAGGACATCTTTTTGAAGAACTGCGTTTTTGCGTTTTATTTGTGCACAAAAAGAACTGGAGAGGTGGACCAGTAGACACCCTCCTCCTAAGAAAGGAACAACAATTCATTTTTGAGTTACAAGCATTACATCCTCAGGGTCTGAACATGGAGACTGACCTATCAGTATTCCTGTGAAATAATATTGTTCTTTTTTTTTATTCACTATCTATATATATACATATTTAAGTACATAAGTACATAAGTAGTGCCATACTGGGAAAGACCAAAGGTCCATCTAGCCCAGCATCCTGTCACCGACAGTGGCCAATCCAGGTCAAGGGCACCTGGCACGCTCCCCAAACGTAAAAACATTCCAGACAAGTTATACCTAAAAATGAGGAATTTTTCCAGTCCATTTAATAGCGGTCTATGGACTTGTCCTTTAGGAATCTATCTAACCCCTTTTTAAACTCCGTCAAGCTAACCGCCCGTACCACGTTCTCCGGCAATGAATTCCAGAGTCTAATTACACGTTGGGTGAAGAAAAATTTTCTCCGATTCGTTTTAAATTTACCACACTGTAGCTTCAACTCATGCCCTCTAGTCCTAGTATTTTTGGATAGCGTGAACAGTTGCTTCACATCCACCCGATCCATTCCACTCATTATTTTATACACTTCTATCATATCTCCCCTCAGCCGTCTCTTCTCCAAGCTGAAAAGCCCTAGCCTTCTCAGCCTCTCTTTGTAGGAAAGTCGTCCCATCCCCACTATCATTTTCATCGCCCTTCGCTGTACCTTTTCCAATTCTACTATATCTTTTTTGAGATACGGAGACCAGTACTGAACACAATACTCCAGGTGCGGTCGCACCATGGAGCGATACAACGGCATTATAACATCCGCACACCCAGATCCCTTTAATTTGTTCTTATATTTTTATTGTTGTGCATTCTCTATATATATGGCTCACTGACATGCTCTTTTTTACTTAGGGTGTTCACATACATATTTTTTACATTTTTGTTTTCAGTGGTTTTTATACAAATCAGACGGTCTCCCAGCAGAAGAGGTGTTTAAGTTCATATTTTTAAATTTTAATTCAATTCATTTTCATTTTTTAAAATTTTATTCTTTACCGCACATAGTCCCATCATCAATATAATTTACATATCCTGTGTTACATCAGATCACATTCATTGTTGTTTTTTATTCAGTATTTTCTTCACCGCATTTATTAATCGATCATTGCATATAAATTTGATTTGATTCATAGCTATTTCCCCTTTTTTTAGTCTCTGGCATTCTTTAATTTAATTTGTTGCTTTTTTGAACTTTGACCCGGAAATGATGCATATAAACATCACAGGACACTTGCAATAGTTTTTCCAGCTTCAATAATGGTGTGTCCATTTGTGTATGCTAGAGATCACAGTAAGTATATTTTTGTTTTGAGACACATTTTATGTATGCGCATCATTGCACTATTGGCATTTACTTGTTTTCATACATATTCACTCGAAGCAGTATTGCACTTTTGTTTTTAATCTTCAGACTGCAGCAGTTTTGCTTTTTAGAGATGTTGATATCCACACTTTTTGTGATCCCTGCTTTAATGTTGTAATCATCCCTGTTTTTACATACAATCACTTGAAGTAGTATAGTAGGAAGTTTACTGGCAACGTGGTGGTTTAATTCTCCTCTGATGCTGTATTAATATTTCATTGCGCTTCTGTCAGCCTTTAAGGGCACTGATAATTGTTTATCATACATAACAATAAGTGCATCATTTTATAACACGGCACTTGTAACATTTTAGACATTTTATTATTACATTGCACTTAGTGTTTATATATGTGACATTGCTGTGCCATGATGTTGTTTTGATTGCAAGACGTTTTGTATATAGTATTTTTTATAAACACATTGCACTAGTCATGTCAATACACAATGTAGTGTCAATACCCCCTATGATACCTAAACTAATGTCATATTATTAGTCTTGATCTGCTCTAATTTTATTTTTTGCTTTTTATTAATTCTTTTTGATTTATGATTATAGGGATTCCCGTTTTAGCTGGTTTTTCCTTGACTTTTATGCACCATATTTGCCCCTTTACGAAGGTTTCAAATTAGGTATGTGCCTTTTATTATCTCATTTATAAATTTTTTATACATATTTGTATTGAAGTTCGTAACCTATACCAGTGCCCTTGCTTTGCTGTTACGTGATGTCAGATTTCATTATGCTTTTATATATATGTTTATATGCACTGTCATACAATTGTTGCATTATATATACTTCTTTTATATATATATTTTCTTATATATGTTCTTTTATGTACATGTATATATATATATTATTTATATTGGACAGTGCGTATCGATACGTTTATTCATGTAATTATTCTAGTTTACTCTCTATGTATACAGTGGGGGAAATAAGTATTTGATCCCTTGCTGATTTTGTAAGTTTGCCCACTGACAAAGACATGAGCAGCCCATAATTGAAGGGTAGGTTATTGGTAACAGTGAGAGATAGCACATCACAAATTAAATCCGGAAAATCACATTGTGGAAAGTATATGAATTTATTTGCATTCTGCAGAGGGAAATAAGTATTTAATCCCTCTGGCAAACAAGACCTAATACTTGGTGGCAAAACCCTTGTTGGCAAGCACAGCGGTCAGACGTCTTCTGTAGTTGATGATGAGGTTTGCACACATGTCAGGAGGAATTTTGGTCCACTCCTCTTTGCAGATCATCTCTAAATCATTAAGAGTTCTGGGCTGTCGCTTGGCAACTCGCAGCTTCAGCTCCCTCCATAAGTTTTCAATGGGATTAAGGTCTGGTGACTGGCTAGGCCACTCCATGACCCTAATGTGCTTCTTCCTGAGCCACTCCTTTGTTGCCTTGGCTGTATGTTTTGGGTCATTGTCGTGCTGGAAGACCCAGCCACGACCCATTTTTAAGGCCCTGGCGGAGGGAAGGAGGTTGTCACTCAGAATTGTACGGTACATGGCCCCATCCATTCTCCCATTGATGCGGTGAAGTAGTCCTGTGCCCTTAGCAGAGAAACACCCCCAAAACATAACATTTCCACCTCCATGCTTGACAGTGGGGACGGTGTTCTTTGGGTCATAGGCAGCATTTCTCTTCCTCCAAACACGGCGAGTTGAGTTCATGCCAAAGAGCTCAATTTTTGTCTCATCTGACCACAGCACCTTCTCCCAATCACTCTCGGCATCATCCAGGTGTTCACTGGCAAACTTCAGACGGGCCGTCACATGTGCCTTCCGGAGCAGGGGGACCTTGCGGGCACTGCAGGATTGCAATCCGTTATGTCGTAATGTGTTACCAATGGTTTTCGTGGTGACAGTGGTCCCAGCTGCCTTGAGATCATTGACAAGTTCCCCCCTTGTAGTTGTAGGCTGATTTCTAACCTTCCTCATGATCAAGGATACCCCACGAGGTGAGATTTTGCGTGGAGCCCCAGATCTTTGTCGATTGACAGTCATTTTGTACTTCTTCCATTTTCTTACTATGGCACCAACAGTTGTCTCCTTCTCGCCCAGCGTCTTACTGATGGTTTTGTAGCCCATTCCAGCCTTGTGCAGGTGTATGATCTTGTCCCTGACATCCTTAGACAGCTCCTTGCTCTTGGCCATTTTGTAGAGGTTAGAGTCTGACTGATTCACTGAGTCTGTGGACAGGTGTCTTTCATACAGGTGACCATTGCCGACAGCTGTCTGTCATGCAGGTAACGAGTTGATTTGGAGCATCTACCTGGTCTGTAGGGGCCAGATCTCTTACTGGTTGGTGGGGGATCAAATACTTATTTCCCTCTGCAGAATGCAAATAAATTCATATACTTTCCACAATGTGAGTTTCCGGATTTAATTTGTGATGTGCTATCTCTCACTGTTACCAATAACCTACCCTTCAATTATGGGCTGCTCATGTCTTTGTCAGTGGGCAAACTTACAAAATCAGCAAGGGATCAAATACTTATTTCCCCCACTGTACCTAGTAATATTCCATATTCTATTAATTGTTTTTTGTCAATTTATATATTTGATATATTATGTTCATATGTGTGTTATATTTTATTTATTATGATCTATGATAATTATTATATATTTGTTCATTGTAGCCCCTAATGCAGCCCTAGGTGGGCGAAACATGGCCTGTGTCGGGCGATTTGTTCATACACGGTATGTTCAATAAAATCTTTTTGTTGTGACATTGATCTGTTGGCTTTCTTTCCCATGGGTAAAAAAATCAGCCTCTATTTACTCCGCTGTTCATCAGTGTTACCTGGACTTTTTCATTTCATTCAGTTCTCTGTATAATATATCTGTGAAGGTTTTTCTACACTGGTTGTTCATATGCTGTGGCTTAATTCATCTACATGAAATTTAAGGTAACCTATGATGGAAATCACAATACATGCTTTCTGGAAGGATAATGTGATGTGCTGTGACATGATGGATTGTGCTGTGCAATTGTAATTTTGTTTTATTCAGTTTGAGATTGTGTTACTTTTTTTATGATCCACCTTGATCAAGATGGAATATAAATTTAAAAAAAATTAAAGCATGAAATTTCTGTCTACATATTTCTTTTGTGTAAAAAAAAAAGTTTATTTTCACACTATTCAACAAAATTGCAAGGAATCAAACAACCTCATAACAGAAATTAGGATGAACAATCCCACTGAACATTAGGAGAAAATTCAGCCAGCAACTCTCAGTGCCTGTGTCTACTCCTTCTACTCACTCCCTGTCACTATCATCTTCCCCTCAGGTCTTTCCTTCTCTCCCAAACAGAATTTAATTTTTTAGTTACTCCCCCAGAGCTCCATGGCAGTATTATATCTACTTTTTATAGCTAGCCTCGCCTCTCCCTTCCAGTGTAATATCTCCTCTGCCCTTCCTCTTTATCAGCTGATTACAATTCGCGGTTCCTCTATCAGATTTTGCACCTCCCCTGCCCCCCCCCCCCATGGTGGCAGACCAAGGCAGGAAGTTTGTCCATTGCTGCTACTCCCTGCTCCCCCTGTTAGCTCATTGCTCAGGCTTTCTTTAGCCAATAGATTTCAAGGGGAGGCGGGAGCTTAGGAGGCACAGCCTTCTTGCGGCTCTTGCTCTTTATCCTGAAACTGGTGCCAGAGCAGTGCTGGAAAAAATATAGGGGGTGCTCTGCCACCTATGCTCTTAGAATGAATTTTCTATTTAGCAATCTGTAATAATTAGTCTTGTTCAGTTTTCCCAATAGATGTGTTGATGTTCTGTGGTTCACTGTTGTTTTGGAACTTAGTTAAAAAGGGTTCCAGAGGTGATGCAAGAAATTATAGACCAATGAGCCTAACAGCAGTGCCGGACAAAATGGTAGAGACCGTTATAAAGAACAAAATTACAGAGCACATACATAAGCATGGATTAATGAGACAAAGTCAACATGGAGAAAATATTGTATTTATTAAGATTTACCGCCTTTTTGAAGAAATTCACTCAGTAAGAATAAAAGCAGCTAGCTTAGCGGGGTTTAAAAAAGGTTTGGCTAGCTTCCTAAAAGAAAAGTCCATAAGCCATTATTAAAATGGACTTGGGAAATCCACTGCTTATTTCTGGGATGAGAAGTATAACATGCAGTGTCCTGTGTGGGGATCATGTCAGGTACTTGTGACCTGGATTGCTCACTATTGGAAACAGGATGCTGGGCTTGATGGACCTTTGGTCTGTCCCAGTATGGCAACACTTATGTACTTATTTACTTATGGATTTAGTAAAGGGAAATCTTGCCTCACCAATTTACTACATTTTTTTAAAGGGGCAAATAAACCTGTGGATAAAGGTGAAGCAGTCGATATTGTGTAGCTGGGTTTTCAAAAGGCATTTGACAAAGTACCCCGTGAAAGACCACTGAGGAAATTATAAAGTCATGGGACAGGAGGTAGTGTTCTATTGTGGATTAAAAACTGGTTAAAAGATAGAAAACAAAGAGAAGGGTTAAATGGTCAGTATTCTCAGTGGAGAAGGGAAGACAGAGGTGTTCCCCAGGGGTCTGTGCTGGGACCGCTGCTTTTTAATATATTTATAAATTATCTAGAGATGGGAGTAACTAGTGAGGTAAGTAAATTTGCTGACGACAAAAAGTTGGTCAATCGCAAGAGATTGTGAAAAATTAGAAGAGGGCCTTACGAGACTGGACATCCAAATAGCAGGTGACATTTAATGGAGACAGGGTTGGCCTCAAACATAAGGAATACCACTTATTTCTAACTTTGCAGGTGCTGGAACTGAACCAAAAACTCCTGCAAAGGAAAGGTTTAATTCTGACCTCTAAATCCCAAATCTTCTCAACTAGCTGGTTTTTTAGGTGAGCTACCTGATAATCTCTTTAAATTTTAATGCTTATTGCTTAATAATTTTAATTAGCACTGTGAAACCTCTCTCTCTTTCTGGCTTTCTTTCTGTTCCTGCCAAACTCTGATAGAGAGGAACTGCTATAATTATTGGGAATATTTAGACTTAGTTAGAAGGAAAGTTAGCAATATCTAGGGCAGTTTTTAAAAGTTAAAGCAATTGAAAATTCTTGCTCAGACTGGACCATTTGGGTCCATTCAACTAGAGCATTCCCTTGATAACAGCACTTAGCGGACACTTTGGAACTTATAAGAAGCTAGAAGAATGGTCTAACGTTTGGCAATTAAAATTCAATGCGAAGAAATGCAAAGTAATGCACTTGGGGAGTAGAAATCCAAGGGAGACGTATGTGTTAGGCGGGGAGAGTCTGATAGGCATGGACGGGGAGAGGGATCTTGGGGTGATAGTATCTGAGGACCTGAAGGCGACGAAACAGTGCGACAAGGCGGTGGCAGTAGCTAGAAGATTGCTAGGCTGTATAGAGAGAGGAGTGACCAGCAGAAGAAAGGAGGTTTTAATGCCCCTGTATAAGACGTTGGTGAGGCCCCACCTGGAGTATTGTGTTCAGTTTTGGAGGCCGTATCTTGCAAAGGATGTTAAAAAAATGGAAGCGGTGCAAAGAAAAGCTACGAGGATGGTATGGGATTTGCGTTCCAAGACGTATGAAGAGAGGCTTGCTGACCTGAACATGTACACCCTGGAGGAAAGGAGGAACAGGGGTGATATGATACAGACGTTCAAATATTTGAAAGGTATTAATCCGCAAACGAATCTTTTCCGGAGATGGGAAGGCGGTAGAACGAGAGGACATGAAATGAGATTGAAGGGGGGCAGACTCAGGAAAGATGTCAGGAAGTATTTTTTCACGGAGAGGGTGGTGGACGCTTGGAATGCCCTCCCGCGGGAGGTGGTTGAGATGAAAACGGTAACGGAGTTCAAACATGCGTGGGATATGCATAGAGGAATCCTGTGCAGAAGGAATGGATCCTCAGAAGCTTAGCTGAAATTGGGTGGCGGAGCAGTTGGGGGGAAGAGGGGGTGGTGGTTGGGAGGCGAGGATAGGGGAGGGCAGACTTATACGGTCTGTACCATTGCCGGTGATGGGAGGCGGGACTGGTGGTTGGGAGGCGGGAAATACTGCTGGGCAGACTTATATGGTCTGTGCCCTGAAAAGGACAGGTACAAATTCAAGGTAAGGTATACACATATGAGTTTGTCATGGGCAGACTGGATGGACCATGCAGGTCTTTATCTGCCGTCATCTACTATGTTACTATGTTACTATGACTAAAGAGAGTGGCCCTGCCCTAGAGAGGGATGTGGAGGCTTAGCCAAATGATTAGTTAGATAGACTGGGTTCAATTCCCACTGCAGCTTCTTGTGACCCTGAACAAGTCACTTAACTCTCCATTGCCTCAGGTACAAAACTTAGGTTGTAAGCCCACTAGGAGCAGAAAAAATACCTGTATATAATAAATGTAAGACTGCTTTTGTTGTACCAGAGAAATGTAGTATGTGGAAATTGTAGCTATTGCGCTTTAGCTCAAGCCATTTGGAAATCCAGAGTAACAACTGAAGTCGGAGCCACTTCTTACCCTGTTAAAAGCATAGCCCTGAGATATAAAAGGCCAGAGAGAGAGTAAGAATCTCCATGCTGTTGGCTAGATACATAACCATACTGGGGCAGACCAAAGGTCCATCAAGCCCAGCATCCTGTTTCCAACAGTGGCCAATCCAGGTCACAAATACCTGGCAAGATCCAAAAAAAAGTACAAAACATTTTATACTGTTTATCCCAGAAACAGTGGAATTTCTCCAAGTCCAATTTAATAATGGTCTATGGACTTTTCCTTTTAGAAGCCGTCCAAACCTTTTTTAAACTCCGCTAAGCTAACCACCTTTACCTCATTCTCTAGTAATGAATTCCAGAGTTTAATTACACTTTGAGTTAAGAACATTTTCTCTGATTCCTTTTAAATTTACTACTGTGTAGTTTCATTGCATGCCCCCTAGTCCTAGTATATTTGGAAAGCGTATATAAGAGCTGCTGCATTTTAAGGTGCAACTGGAGCAGTTGGAAACCCTGGACTGGAGTAGCTGTTTAAGCCAGAGTTCTTGCATATATTTGTGGGAGACCAGTGTTGTGGACATAGAATTTCAAAGGTAGGAAATGTGGGAAGCTGAGAATGGCAGAGGGCCTGGATAACCTTGTAGTGGTACCATATGAAGAAAGATGATTACCAGTCCTTGGAGTGGGATGCAGTGACAAAAAGAAAAGCAATGCCAAAAAGAGGAGTATAAGGCAGTCTCAAGGTTGACTGAAAATGATATTAATGAGTAAATCAGGGAGTCTTCAAGAGATCTAGTTTAGAGACTGGACCAAGGTCAAGGGAAGTCAAGCAGTTAAGGCTGCTGACAAGGGCATTGTGCCTGGAGGAAGCCAGACTGCATATAGAAGACTTGACTGGAGTGGAGTGATTTGCAACCTAAAGACCAGAAGCCCCATGAAGAAAGGGGATCTACCAAGGACAACTGGTAGAGGTTCTGTATCAGCCTCACGGTCAACTCAAGGGATTGAAGGAAGTCAACCACTGTAGTACAGATGCGATTGAGGAGAGAAGTCTAGAACATTTTGCTTACTGGGGGAATTTCGATAATAGCTCCCATCTCTTTTGAAAGATGACTTAAAATCTTCTGTCCTGATACTCAAAGTAAATGTGAAATTAATAAGACTGATGTTTTAAAAATATTTCTTTGAGAGAATATCCTTTAGCCAAAGCAATGGGAGACACGTGTTCTGAGAGAAAGATCCAGCTATCTTCAATTGACAAGATCCAAATGAAGAAAACAAGAAGCAACATAACCACTGGCAAGCTACATGAAAAACATTGATAAAGAAGGCCAATAGAAAATACAAAGAGAAACTTGCCACACAGGCAAAAAAAACTCATAGTAATAACTTTTTCAGGTTCATCAGAAGCAGTAAACCTGTGCGAGAAATGATTTCCAAGGGTGAATCTGGAAGATGTACTGTGTCAAATTGATAAGTTAAAGAGTGGCAAATCACTTGGACCGGATGGTGTACACCCCAGTGTACAGAAAGAACTCAAATATGAAATTGCTGATCTGCTGTTAGTGAACTGTAGCTTGTCATTAGATCTTCCATAGTACCTGAAAATTGGAGAGTAGCTAATGCTACTCTGATTTTTAAAAAGGGTTCCAGGGGTGGGAAAAATAGTGGAAACTATTATAAATAATAAAATTATTTAACACATAGACAAACATGGTTTAATGGGACAAAATCAGCATGGATTCAGCTAAGGGAAGTCTTGCCTCACCAAATTGCTTCATTTCTTTGAAAGCATGAATAACCCTGTGGATATAGGTGAGCCAGAAGATGTAGCGTATCTAGATTTTAGGAAAGCTCTTGGGATAGGAAGCAATATTCTGTTGTGGGTTGGGAACTGGTTAATAGAAGGAAAACAGAGGATACCCTCTGTTTTCTAGTAACTATGTAGTAAAATGTTTTGTGTTAAAATTGCGCATTTTATTCCAGGTTAATAACTACCACGAATACAGTGCTACAATAATCCAGGCTTGGTAACACTACATCTACAGAACATCCCTAAATTAATCTGGGATCAAAACATGCCTGAGTTTGCATTAAAATCTCAATTTAAGACAATGATGACACAATTATAGATTGTACTTATGCTGAAATTAAGCTGAGAATCCAACTTTACCCACAGATTCTTTGCCACCGTTAATATTAGCAATGGAGTATCTTTGTACATTATCGTATCGACCCAAATTACCTACAGTTTTACCAAGATTTAATACTCTTCGGTTCTGATACAACCAATTAGAAAAACCGTAGCGGTTTTCCTGATAGAACAGCAGGTGCATCCATCCCCTTGTCAAATGGCCAATTTGGATGTTATCCACATAATTCCAGTTACTCTCTCATTAACTCAACTGGTTGTTCCGGTCTGGGTTTGTATTCTGCCTGCTTGGGAGGAGGTGGAGGCTCTGTGCAGGTGCAGCGTCAGTATTTTGTTATAAAGTTAAAAAGCATTTTGAAGAGACAGCAGCGGGAGATCACATGTGAAAGTGTGGTATTGAGAAATTCTGCAGCCTCTTGTTCTAACATGTTGAGAATATACTTCTCACAAGCAGGGTGTTAACCAGCCATGAGCAACTGAAACTCCAGGGATGGACCAATTCCCTCTAAAGATTCACCCTCTCCTCTGTTTCCACTTGTTCAAACTCGTGCTTTGGCTGTACGCAGAAAGCAGGGATTCATTTCTAAACACTACCTACCTTTCATTCAGTTTTCTTGGGTCATTTGCTAGTTTCTCTGTCAAACCAGTAAAGTGATATTAGGGAAGAGAAGTTCTGTAGCTTATTGAAATCATTGCTGAGACTGTTTAGACTAAGATGGATTATAGTACTGACCTCAGTAAGAGTGGAGAAGCCAAAGGGGAAGGAGATCAGTCAGGCCTGGTCAGTAAGGAGAGAAGTCGGGAGCAGAATAATAAAGTAGGTTGGTAAATAATGGTTGCTGATAAAGAACAAAATAGGGTATGCAGTTTAAGTTGTAGTGATATCAAACCCAATAGAAGCCTAAGAAATATGATGGGAGAGTTAGAATATATTGCATTAAATGATATTAGATATAATTTGATATAATAGGCATCTCTGAGAACTGGTGGAAGGAGGATAACCAGTGGGACACTGTCATAAGTACATAAGTATTGCCATACTGGGACAGACTGAAGGTCCATCAAGCCCAGCATCCTGTTTCCAACAGTAGCCAATCCAGGTCACAAATACCTGACAAGATCCCAAAAAAGTACAAAACATTTTATGCTGCTTATCCCAGAAATAGTAGATTTTCCCCAAGTCCAATTTAATAATGGTCTATGGACTTTTCCTTTCGGAAGCTGTTCAAACCTTTTTTAAACTCTGCTAAGCTAACCGCCTTTACCACAATCTCTGGCAACGAATTCTAGAGTTTAATTACACGTTAAGTGAAGAAAAATTTTTTTCGATTCATTTTAAAATGTACTACTTCATTGCTTCATCACATGCCCCCTAGTCCTAGTATTTTTGGAAAGCATAAACAGATGCTTCACGTCTACCCGTTCCAATCAACTTGTTATTTTATAGACCTGTATCATATCTCCCCTCAGCCATCTTTTCTCCAAGCTGAAGAGCCCTAGCCGCTTTAGCCTTCCATACCGGGGTACAAATTATATCGTAGTGATAGGGTGGATCGAATTGGTGGAGGAGTAGCATTGTATGTTAAGGAGGGCCTTGAATCAAATAGATTGAAAATTCTGCAGGAAACAAAACACATCTTGGAATTCCTATGGATTGAAATTCCATGTGTAAAGGGGGAAATGATAGTGATACAAGTGTACTACTGTCCACCTGGCCAGGATGAACAGACAGATGTAGAAATATCAGAAATTTGGGAGGCTAACAAACTGGGCAACACAATAATAATGGGTGATTTCAATTACCCCAATATTGACTGGGTACGTGTAACATCGGGGCATGCTAGGGAGGTAAAATTCCTTGACGAAATCAAGGACTGCTTTATGGAGCAGCTGGTACAGCAGCTGACGACAGAAGGAAAAATTCTAGACTGAGTCCTTAGTGGAGCGCATGATCTGGTGCGGGAAGTAATGGTGATGGGATTTGATATTAGCTTTGAAGTAAGAATAAACAGGAAATCCAATATGTTAGCATTTAACTTTCAAAAAGGGGACTATGATAAAATGAGAAGAAAGGTGAAAAAAAAAACTTACAGGAGCGGCTGTGAGGGTCAAAAATTTACATCAGGCGAGGATGCTGTACAAAAATATCATCCTGGAAGCCCAGGCCAAATATATTTCGTGTATAAAAAAGGAGGAAGGAAGACCAAACAACAGCTGGCATGGATAAAAAGTGAGGTGAAGGAAGCTATTAGAACTAAAAGAAAATCCTTCAGAAAAAAGAAGAAATAACCAACTGAAAATAATAAGAAGCAGCATAAGGAATGTCAAGTCAAATGCAAAGTGCTGATAAGGAAGGCAAAGAGGGACTATGAAAAAAAGATCGCCGCTGCACCCCCCCCCCCCCCCCCCCGTGTGCAGCACGACACCCCCGCCTCGGGGTGCATTCTTATCTGCTGGGAGCAGCCGCGTGGCTGTCGGTTCCGCTGGTTCCCTGCTCCCTCTGCCCCGGAACAGGAAGTAACCTGTTCTGGGGCAGAGAGAGCAAGGAACCAGCGGAGCCAACAGCCACGCGGCTGCTTTCTGCACCCCTCCAGCGGCGTGCAACCGGGGCAGACCGCCCCCACCACCCCGCCCTCGGTACGCCACTGAAAAACACATAGTAAAAATTGTTTTTAGGTATATTAAAAGCAAGAAACCGGCAAAAGAACTGGTTGGACCTCTAGATGACAGAGAGGTAAAAGGGAGCAATCAAAGAAGACAAAGCCATAGCGGAGAGATTAAATGAATTCTTTGCTTCGGTCTTCACAGAGGAAAATTTAGTACAGAAGTAATGCCACACTGGGAAAAGACCAAGGGTCCATCAAGCCCAGCATCCTGTCCACGACAGTGGCCAATCCAGGTCAAGGGCACCTGGCAAGCTTCCCAAATGTACAAACATTCTATACATGTTATTCCTGGAATTGTGGATTTTTCCCAAGTCCATTTAGTAGTGGTTTATGAACTTGTCCTTTAGGAAACCGTCTAACCCCTTTTTAAACTCTGCCAAGCTTACCGTCTTCACAACGTTCTTCGGCAACGAATTCCAGAGTTTAATTACGCGTTGGGTGAAGAAAGATTTTCTCCGATTTGTTTTACATTTACTACACTGTAGTTTCATCGCATGCCCCCTAGTCCTAGTATTTTTGGAAAACGTGAACAGATGCTTCACATCCACCTGTTCCACTCCACTCATTATTTTATATACCTCTATCATGTCTCCCCTCAGCCGTCTCTTCTCCAAGCTGAAAAGCCCTAGCCTCCTTAGTCTTTCTTCATAGGGAAGTCGTCCCATCCCCGCTACCATTTTCATCACCCTTCGCTGCACCTTTTCCAATTCCACTATATCTTTATTGAGATGCGGCGACCAGAATTAACACAATACTCAAGGTGCGGTCACACCATGGAGCAATATAACGGCATTATAACATCCTCACACCTGTATTCCATACCTTTCCTAATAATACCCAACATTCTATTCGCTTTCCGAGCCACAGCAGCACACTGGGCAGAAGGTTTCAGTGTATTATCGACGACGACACCCAGATCCCTTTCTTGGTCCGTAACTCCTAACATGGAACCTTGCATGAGGTAAGTATAATTCGGGTTCTTTTTTTCCCACATGCATCACCTTGCACTTGCTCACATTAAATGTCATCTGCCATTTAGCCGCCCAGTCTCCCAGTCTCGTAAGGTCCTTCTGTAATTTTTCACAATCCTGTCGCGAGTTAACGACTTTGATTAACTTTGTGTCATCAGCAAATTTAATTACCTCGCTAGTTACTCCCATCTCTAAATCATTTATAAATATATTAAAAAGCAGCGTTCCTAGCACAGACCTCTGAGGAACCCCACTAACTACCCTTCTCCATTGTGACTACTGCCCATTTAACCCCACTCTCTGTTTCCTATCCTTCAACCAGTTTTTAATCCACAATAGGACTGTTCCTCCTATCCCATGACCCTCCAATTTCCTCTGTAGCCTTTCATGAGGTACCTTGTCAAACGCCTTTTGAAAATCCATATATACAATATCAACCGGCTCCCCTTTGTCCACGTTTGTTTACTCCTTCAAAGAATTGAAGTAAATTGGTCAGGCAAGATTTCCCCACACAAAAGCCGTGCTGACTCCGTCTCAGTAATCCATGTCCTCGGATGTGCTCTGTAATTTTGTTTTTAATAATAGCCTCTACCATTTTCCCCGGCACCGACGTCAGACTCACCGGTCTATAATTTCCCGGATCTCCCCTGGAACCCTCCAAATTTACGGTACCATGCACGATTTTAAGGATAAATTGCATATCACTAGCAGTAGCTCCGCAAGCTCATTTTTTAGTTCTTTCAGTACTTTAGGATGAATACCATCCGGACCAGGAGATTTGCTACTCTTCAGTTTGCTCAACTGCCCCATTACGTCCTCCAGGTTTACCGTGAAGTCAGTAAGTTTCTCCAACTCGCCCGCTTGAAATACCATTTCCGACAACGGTATCCCACCCAAATCTTCCTTGGTGAAGACCGAAGCAAAGAATTCATTCAATCTCTCCGCTATGTCTTTGTCTTCCTTGATCGCCCCTTTTACCCCTCGGTCATCCAGCGGCCCAACCGATTCTTTTGATGGCTTCCTGCTTTTAATATACCGCAAAACATTTTTACTATGTTTTTTTGCCTCTAATGATATCTTTTTTTCGTAATCTCTTTTGGCCTTCTTTATCTGCGCCTTGCATTTGCTTTGACACTCCTTATGCTGCTTCTTGTTATTTTCAGACGGTTCCTTCTTCCATTTTCTGAAGGCATTTCTTTTAGCCCTAATAGCTTCCTTCACCTCACTTTTCAACCAGGCCGGCTGTCTTTTGGAGTTCCGTCTTTCTTTTCTAATTAGTGGAATATGTTTGGCCTGGGCCTCCAGGATGGTATTTTTGAACAGCGTCCATGCCTGTTGTACAGTTTTTACCCTCTCAGTTCCCCCTAAGTTTTTTTCCACCGTTCTTCTCATTTTATCATAGTCTCCTTTTTTAAAGTTAAACGCTAACGTATTTGACTTCCTGTGTATAGTTACTTCAAGGTTGATATTAAAACTGATCATTTTATGATCTCTGTTATCAAGCGGCCCCAGTACCATAACGTCCCTCACCAGATCATGCGCTCCACTAAGGACCAAGTCTAGAATTTTTCCTTCTCTCGTCGGCTCCTGCACCAGCTGCTCCATAAAGCTGTCCTTGATTTCATCAAGGCATTGTACCTCTCTAGCGTGTCCCGATGTTACATTTACCCAGTCTATATTTGGATAATTGAAGTCACCCATTATTATCACATTGCCCATTTTGTTTGCGTTTCTGATTTCTTTTATCATTTCTGCGTCTACCTGCTCATCCTGGCGAGGCGGACGGTAGTACACTCCTATCACCGTCCTTTTCCCTTTTATACATGGAATTTCAACCCACAATGATTCAAAGGTGTGATTTGTGTCCTGCTGAATTTGTAATCTATCTGAGTCAAGGCTCTCATTAATATATAATGCTATCCCTCCACCAGTCCGGTCCACCCTATCACTATGATATACTTTGTACCCCGGTATGACAGTGTCCCACTGGTTATCCTCCTTCCACCAGGTCTCAGTAATGCCTATTATATCCAATTTTTCATTTAGTGCAATATATTCCAACTCTCCCATCTTATTTCTTAGACTCCTAGCATTTACATATAGACATTTCAGAGTATGTTTGTTGTTCCTATTTGCCTTATGCTTAGTACTGGACACTACTGATTTGCCATCTTTTTTTAAATTTTTTATTTATTCAGCTTAACATTTCATTTATGTCATATACATAAATTGGAATTTAAAGAAATATACAATATTGAAATAAACAGTCAGGTAAAAATATAAATTTGTTTGTCCACATTAATGATCCAAGAACTAGGAACTCATATTTAAGACAAGATAACTGAGGCGGTTTCCCACCTCAGTCTACTCGAATTCAAAGAGAAAAAACTTTTTACAACAGGAAGGACAAGAAATCAAGTCGGGGCAGCCGATATAGCATACAATCCAGACAAACAGCACACTACTCTTTACTAACTATAAATTCTAGAAGTTTTCCCGGCTCAAAGAAAATATAATTAGTGGATTGTAAAGAAATATAACATTTACAAGGAAATTTAAGTGTGAAGGTCCCACCTAATTGTAAGACCCTTGCTTTTAATAAGACCCTTGCTTTTTCTTTGTGTCTCTCGAGTGAGGTTGGGAAAAGCTTGAATTTTTGAACCAAGGAAAGGTGTGGAGATATGGCGAAAAAATAACCAAAATATATTATTACAGTCCAATTCTAATGCAAACGAGACCAACAATGTTGTCCTTTCCGTAATAACATCCATTGAACTTTCCAAAAACTGAGTTAAATTCAGATCAGGCTGAGGAGGTTGTTTATTATTAACTCCAGCTCCAGAAATGTATAACACCCTGGTCAAAGGAGGAAAAGCTTCTGAGGTAAGCCCCAGAACTTCAATAAAGTATTTTTTAACATTTCCTTGGCTGGAATCAGAGGGGACTTAGGAAAATTCAAAAAACGTAGATTGTTCCTTCGTAATTGATTTTCCATATAGTCAATTTTCTTCCTTTGGATAGTATTATCTTTAATAACTGCAGAAATAGAATTCTTTATAGTATTTACCTCAGGTTCAAGAAGATCTATCCTGTTCGTCTAATCAATAACCTTAGTGGAAAGCTCAGAATGAGCTTGAGATAGCTTCCCCATGTCTCCTCGCAAAGTTTCTGCCACCTGTAGTAGCATGCTGTTTAGTCCTTGGATCGCCTCCCAAATGGAGTCCATTGTAACAACCGATGGTCTAACTAATTCCCGGACGCTGGGAGGGCTCACTCAGTTGTCGCTCAGGCAAAGAAGCTTGCAGCATCAAGCCTACTTGCGAGGATGTTTCCAACGGAGATGAGGTCGCTATGGGGTCTCCACTACTATCGGCAGGGGCTACACTTCCGGAAGATCCCGCCAATTGCCTCTCCATAGCCAACCGTTCCCCTCCGGGTCTCTGGGGCGTTGTTTTCGGAGGGGGACTCAGCGTCACTCCCTCTATGCTGAGGTCCGAAGATTCCATCGGACCCCTCGAAGCGCCGGCTTGAGTCCTCTGTAACAGCAGTCCCGCCTCCTCCAATGTCGTCTGCCGGGTGGGAAGGGGATTCACCTGTCCTGTGGAGCACGGTAAGCTGGATTTACACTTTCTCTTCCCCATAACCAGCTAGGGAAGGTTCGCACTCGCGATTTTGATGTAAGGGGTCAGGAACTGCTGTTCATGCGTCCTTCCATATCGCCATCTTGGATCTGATTTGCCATTTTTTGTCTTATCTTTAGTTGTATTTAAGGGCACCTGGCCTACCACGGTCTGTTGTGCAACCTCACTATCCAGAAACCCTCTCTTCCCTGTTTGTGAGGTATCTTTGCAAGATACCTTATCCCGAACCATGCGCTTTTGAGCGACTGTCGGCCTTCCCCCCATTTCTAGTTTAAAAGCTGCTCTATCTCCTTTTTAAATGCCGATGCCAGCAGCCTGGTCCCACCGTGGTTAAGGTGGAGCCCATCCTTTCGGAATAGGCTCCCCCTTCCCCAGAATGTTGCCCAGTTCCTAACAAATCTAAAACCCTCCTCCTTGCACCATTGTCTCATTCACGCATTGAGACTCCGGAGCTCTGCCTGTCTCTTGGGCCCTGCACGTGGAACAGATAGCATTTCAGAAAATGCTACCCTAGAGGTTCTGGATTTGAGCTTTCTACCTAAGAGCCTAAATGGCTTCCAGAACCTCTCTCCCACATTTTCCTATGTCATTGGTACCCACATGTACCAAGACAGCGGACTCCTCCCCAGCACTATCTAGAATCCTATCTAGGTGATGCGTGAGGTCCGCCACCTTCGCACCAGGCAGGCAAGTCACCAGGCAATCCTCACGTCCACCAGCCACCCAGCTATCTATATGCCTAATGATCGAATCACCAACTACAACGGCTGTCCTAACCTTTCCCTCCCGGGCAGCACTTGGAAACATATCCTTGGTGCAAGAGGATAGTACATCCCCTGGTGGGCAGGTCCTGGCTACAGGAGTACTTCCTACTTCACCAGGGTGATGCTCTCCTTCTAGGAGACCTCCCTCCTCCAGGGTAGCACAAGGTCTACCAGACTGGAGGAGGGACTTCTCTACAACATCCCTGTAGGTCTCCTCTATGTACCTCTCTGTCTCCCTCTGCTCCACCAAATCTGCTACTCTAGCTTTAAGAGAACGGACACGTTCCCTGAGAGCTAGGAGCTCTTTGCATCGGGCACACACATATGACATCTCACCAACTGGGAAATAACCATATATGTGACACTCAATGCAAAAGACTGGATAGAACCCCTCTCGCTGCTGGACTGCTGACTCTATCTTAGTGTTTTTGAGTTTTTCAATAATTTAAAACTTGCTACGGTATTATGGATATTACCCTAATATAAAAGTGTCTTTTAGTTTCTCCGAGGACAAGCAGGCTGCTTGTTCTCACAAATGAGTGACATCCACGGCAGCCCCTCCGATCGGAGATCTTCCTAGCAACAGAGTTTGCTAGTCCTCGCGCGCGCCCGCGATGCGCGCATGCGCGGCCGTCTTCCCGCCCGAAATCGCTCGTGTTCGCTAGTCTCCTTTTTTCCGCGGCTCAGGACGGCTGTTTTTTCGGTCGCTCCGCGCCCCTTGGAGATCCCTCGCGATTCGCGATTTTTTCGCTAAAATTTCTTTTTACTAATGTCTTCTAGTGTTGGCCCGTAAGTTTTCTTTCGTGGTCGATTGCGGCTTTTTTCGCCTCTCGTTCGTTTTTTGGTGAGCTTTTGGTGCCTTTTTTTTTCACCATTGCGGACTTCGATTTTGCCGGTGAGATTTTTCCGCCCATGTCATCGAAGCCTTCCAGCGGCTTCAAACCGTGCACCCAGTGCAGCCGGATAATCTCTCTCACTGATAGGCATGCTTCTTGCCTTCAGTGTCTGGGGGCTGGGCACTGTCCTCAGGCCTGTAATCTCTGTCTTCCTTTGAAGAGGAGAACTCAGGCGGCGAGATTGGCCCAGTGGAACAGTTTGTTCGGGGCTTCATCCGGCGCGTCGACATCCTCAGTCCTGCGGTCCTCGGCATCGGAGCCTTCGGTACCGCGCCCAGCATCGACTTCAGTACCGCGTCCATCGGTACCGGCATCGACATCAAGGCCTTCGGTATCGAGGTCATCGTCTACGAGACCGGGATCGTTCCTCCTGAGGATGTCGTCGGAGGGTGCTTCGATGTCTGAAGTGCAGGTGAGGGCTGTCCATTCCCCTGCTGGTGGCAGTGAGCCCATGAGCAGGTCTCCGCCTGTCTCGAGGGCTCCCGCGGTACAGCCCTTCCGGGATTGACCCTCTTCGGACCCAGACCCGAGGAAGCGTTTGGATTCAACATCTTCCTCTTCGGTACCGGGGGGTACCGATGCCGTGCATCGTGTGAAGGCAAAGAAGCACCGGCATCGGTCACCCTCCAAGCGTGGTACCGAGAGCTCTGGGTCGCCAGTACCACTGGCACCCAAGCGTCGACATCGGGAGGACCACTCACCCTCCATTCAGGAGGTGTCAATGCGTTCCTCTGTGGACAGCCCGGTACTGCCTTCATCCCCGGAACAGGTTCGCAGCTCGACGCCGGTACCGGCCCCACCGCCTTTCTTCACAGCCTCTCTGAACGAGAGCCTCAGGGCCGTCCTTCCGGGGATCCTGGAAGAGCTGTTTCGCCCTTCTCCTCCGGTACCGGGGGTGCTTGCGCCGCCGGTGCCGTCGAGTGAGGCGATGGCTGGGCCCTCGTCTGCGGTGAGGGCGCCCGCCCCGGTACCGCTTGCAGTGCCGGTGCCGGTAGCCTCCCAGGAGGGCTCCCCGGCGACGTCGATGGAGGGAGCTCCGTCGCCCCCGCCTCGGGAGTCCTCTTCTCGACGCTCTCACCATGGCCGTATTTCCACGGAGTCGAGGCGGGCACAGCTTCGGACCGAAGTCCACCAGCTGGTGTCCGATACTGATGAGGAGGCCTCATGAGAAGCAGAGGAAGATGCCAGATATTTCTCTGACGAGGAGTCTGACGGTCTTCCTTCTGATCCTACTCCCTCGCCTGAAAGACAGCTTTCTCCCCCGGAGAGTCTCTCTTTTGTGGCCTTTGTCCGGGAAATGTCTACGGCAATTCCCTTTCCTGTGGTCACGGAGGATGAGCCGAGAGCTGAGATGCTGGAGCTCTTGGACTATCCTTCGCCACCTAAAGAATCGTCCACAGTACCCATGCATCATGTCTTCAAAAAGACGTTGCTGGCGAACTGGGCGAAACCTTTAACTACGCCCCACATCCCCAAGAAGATCGAATCCCAATATCGGATCCATGGGGACCCGGAGTTGATGCGGACTCAGTTGCCACATGACTCTGGTGTGGTGGATCTGGCCCTCAAGAAGGCCAAGAGCTCTAGAGAGTATGCTTCGGCGCCCCCGGGCAAAGACTCTAGAACCTTGGACTCTTTTGGGCGGAAGGCCTACCATTCTGCAATGCTCATCACCAAGATTCAGTCCTACCAGCTCTACACGAGCATACACATGCGGAACAATGTGCGATAGTTGGCGGACTTGGTCGATAAGCTCCCTTCTGAGCAGGCCAAGCCTTTTCAGCAGGTGGTCAGGCAGCTGAAGGCGTGTAGGAAATTCCTGGCCAGGGGGGTCTTTGACTCTTTTGATATTGCATCCAGGGCCGCTGCGCAGGGTGTGGTGATGCGCAGGCTCTCATGGCTGTGTGCCTCCGACCTGGAAAATTGAATCCAGCAGCGGATTGCGGATGCCCCTTGCCGGGGGGACAATGTTTTTGGGGACAAGGTCAAACAGGTGGTTGAACAGCTCCACCAGCGGGATACCGCTTTCGACAAGTTCTCCCGCCGGCCACCTTCAGCCTCTACCTCCTTGGGTAGACGTTTTTATGGGGGAAGGAGGACGGTTCCCTATTCTTCCAGCAAGCGTAGGTACAATCCTCCTTCCCGCCAGCCTGCTGCTCAGGCTAAACCCCAGCGCGCTCGCTTTCGTCAGCAGCATGCGCCTCAGGCCCCTGCAGCTCCCCAGCAAAAGTCAGGGGCGGGCTTTTGACTGGCTCCTGCAGAGCATAGCCGACGTTCCAGTGCCTGTGCCGGACGGCCTACCGGTCGGGGGGAGGTTAACATTTTTTCACCAAAGGTGGCCTCTTATAACCTCCGATCAGTAGGTTCTCAAAATAGTCTGGCTAGGGTACTCTCTGAATTTGACCTCAATGCCTCCAAATTGCCAACAGGGAGCTCAATCCTTCAGCTTCCAGCACAGGCAGATACTTGCAGAGGAACTCTCCACCCTTCTCAGCGCCAATGCGGTCGAGCCCGTGCCACCGGGGCAAGAAGGGCTGGGATTCTATTCCAGGTACTTCTTTGTGGAAAAGAAAACAGGGGGGATGCGTCCCATCCTAGACCTAAGGGCCCTGAACAAATATCTGGTCAAGGAAAAGTTCAGGATGCTTTCCCTGGGCACCCTTCTTCCCATGATTCAACAGGACGATTGGCTATGCTCTCTGGACTTAAAGGATGCCTATACGCACATCCCTATTCTGCCAGCCCACAGGCAGTATCTTCGATTTCGTCTGGGAACACGGCATTTTTTTTTTTAAATTTATTTGTAATTTTAATGAATTTTACAAGATACACTTGTACAGAAAAGGAGTATTACCATACCATACAAGAAAATATTTTATAAAGAAAATCTATTAAATGATAATTACTGCTAAAGTCCACAATTGTAGGCAAGGCACAATTCAAAAATTGGTTAACATAGGAAAAAATTAGTAGAACATGTTCCCACTTATCCTATCACGGAGTAGATAGTAATGGAGGAAGCACAAGAGAGTTTACGGCTGGTTCTTGTCTGGAGTCCAGGAATTTTGCTAACTGATCACTCTCAAAGAAAACATATTTAATTGATTGAAATTTAACAACACATTTGCAAGGAAAATTAAGCCAGAAAATTCCCCCCTGTGACAATACACGATCACGAAGTTTCAAAAAAGACTGACGTCTTTTCTGAGTTTGTCTAGCAATATCAGGAAATACTTTGACTTTGCAATTCAGAAAGACTTCATGTCTATGTTTAAAGAAAGTTTTCAAGATCCAGTTCCGATCCGGCTGTAGAACAAAGTCTATAATTAATGTAGCAGGTTGTACTCCACATAGTTCATCTTCAATTGTTTGTGATAAATTCAAATTTAGCTCCTCAAATGGGGTTTCCATAGATGGTATTATGTGCTCACTTGGTTTCTTAACATAGGGAGCCAAATAATAAATCCTTGCTACAGGTGGAAACAATTGTTCAGTAATTTTTAATACTTCAGAAAGATATCTTTTAAATGTTATTAAAGGAGCCACTGCTGGAACTTTAGGAAAATTTATAAATCTCAATGTTTTCATCCTTTGTAAATTTTCTAAAGTTTCTATTTTCCTCTGTAAGTATACATTTTCTTTTATTAAAGTTATTTGACTCTCTTTAATTTGATTTGTTTCAAGTATAATTGTTTGTTCAAAAGTTTTAGATTGTTCCAACTGTTTTTCCAAGTCTGCTATTTTAGCTTGATTTGATTGAGTAACTTTAACTATTGGAGATAGTTTCTGGGTTAAAGAATCTTCTAAACATTCCAAAGCATCCCAAATTTTTTCTAGAGTTATTTTCTCCGTTTTTTTAGGAAATAATTTCAATGTTACCTCTTCCTGAGCTCCTTTCTTAGAGCCAGTCTAGCTCTCTTGTGATTCAACTCCTGCTCCTTCGGTATTCTCAGCAGTAACCACCAGCACTGCTGCACTCGGCGTTCTGCTAGCAGAGTCTGCCCCTGCTCCCAGATCAGACATCTCCTCATCAGGTCTAGTCAATCCAGGGCTCTGGTCTGCCAGCATTGCCGGCATCGAAGGAGGACTCCGTTCCTCTGGGCTCAGAGTGGTCTCTCCCTCAAGCAGGTAGGTCGGTTCTCCTCTCATCGATCCCTCCTGCAGCAAGGGTTGTTGCCCAGTCAATTCTACTCTGGGAACAGTGAAACGGTCCATCGGTCCCAATTCCTGTCTTGCAGAGGGAGCAGGGTAAACCCTCTGTTTGCCCCATCTCTTGGGCATGGAAATGTATTTTTTAAGGAAAAAAAATACAGCAAGAGGGAGTTGAGTGAGGAGCTGTTTCACACACGTCCTATTCAGACGCCATCTTGCCTTTCGGTTGGAACACGGCATTTTCAGTACTGTGTGCTACCCTTTGGGCTCGCCTCCGCGCCCAGGGTATTCACCAAATGCCTAGCCGTAGTAGCAGCTTCTCTGCACAGGCTGGGAGTGCATGTGTTCCCTTACCTCGACGATTGGCTGGTAAAGAACACCTCCGAGGCAGGAGCTCAGCAGTCCATGCAGGTGACTATTCGACTCCTGGAGCTGCTAGGGTTTGTGATAAATTATCCATAGTCTCACCTTCTTCCAGTTCAGAAACTCGAATTCATAGGAGCTCTGCTGGATTCCCAGATGGCCCATGCCTACCTCCCAGAGACCAGGGCCGACAATCTGCTGACCCTTGTCTCCTCGGTGCGGGCGTCACAGCAGATCACAGCTCGGTAGATGTTGAGATTGCTCGGCCACATGGCCTCCACGGTTCACGTGACTCCCATGTCCCGCCTTTTTATGAGATCTGCTCAATGGACCCTAGCCTCCCAGTGGTGCCAAGCTGCTGGGAGCCTAGAGGACGTGGTTCGTCTGTCCACGAGGTTTCTTCTCTCCCTTCATTGGTGGACAATTCGATCCAATTTGACCCTGGGACGTCCCTTCCAGATTCCTCAGCCGCAAAAGGTGCTGACCACGGACGCGTCACTCCTGGGGTGGGGAGCGCATGTCGATGGGCTCCACACCCAGGGGACTTGGTCCGTCCAGGAACAAGGTCTACAGATCAACCTCCTGGAGTTGCGAGCAGTATGGAACGCTCTGAAGGCTTTCAGAGATCGGCTGTCCCATCAAATTATCCAAATTCAGACAGACAACCAGGTTGCTATATATTACATCAACAAGCAGGGGGGCACCGGATCTCGCCCCCTGTGTCAGGAAGCCGTCAGCTTGTGGCGCTGGGCACGCCGGTTCGGCATGTGGCTCCAGGCCACCTATCTGGCAGGCGTAAACAACAGTCTGGCTGACAGATTGAGCAGGATCATGCAACCGCACGAGTGGTCGCTCAGTTCCAGAGTGGTTCGCGAGATCTTCCAAGTGTGGGGCACCCCCTTGGTGGACCTCTTTGCCACTCAGACCAATCACAAGGTCCCTCAGTTCTGTTCCAGGCTGCAGGCCCATGGCAGACTAGCGTCGGATGCTTTCCTTCTGTTTTGGGGGGAAGGTCTCCTGTACGCGTATCCTCCCATTCCTTTGATAGGGAGGACTTTGCTGAAACTCAAGCAAGACAGGGGAACCATGATTCTGATTGCTCCTTTTTGGCCTCGTCAGATCTGGTTCCCTCTTCTTCTGGAATTGTCTTCCGAAGAACCGTGGAGATTGGACTGCTTTCCAACCCTCATCACGCAGAACAAGGGGGCGCTCCTCCAGCCCAACCTTCGGTCTCTGGCCCTCACAGCCTGGATGTTGAGAGCGTAGACTTCGCATCCTTGGGTCTGTCAGAGGGTGTCTCCCGAGTCTTGCTTGCTTCCAGGAAAGATTCTACCAAGAGGAGTTATTTTTTCCTCTGGCGATGGTTTGCTGTGTGGTGTGATGGCAAGGCCTTAGATCCTCGTTCTTGTCCTACACAGACCCTGCTTGAATACCTTCTACATTTATCGGAGTCTGGTCTTAAAACCAACTCTGTAAGGGTTCATCTTAGTGCGATTAGTGCATACCATTACCATGTGGAAGGTAAGCCGATCTCGGGACAGCCTTTAGTTGTTCGCTTCATGAGAGGTTTGCTTTTGTCGAAGCCCCCAGTCAAACCTCCTACAGTGTCATGGGATCTCAATGTCATTCTCACCCAGCTGATGAAACCTCCTTTTGAGCCACTGGATTCCTGTCATCTGAAGTACTTGACCTGGAAGGTCATTTTCTTGGTGGCAGTTACTTCAGCTCGCAGAGTCAGTGAGCTGCAAGCCTTGGTAGCTCATGCTCCTTATACCAAATTTCATCATAACAGAGTAGTCCTCCGCACTCACCCTAAGTTCTTGCCGAAGGTGGTGTCGGAGTTCCATCTGAACCAGTCAATTGTCTTGCCAACATTCTTCCCCCGTCCTCATACCCGCCCTGCTGAACGTCAACTGCACACATTGGACTGCAAGCGAGCATTGGCCTTCTATCTGGAGCGGACAAGCCCACACAGACAGTCCACCCAACTTTTTGTTTCTTTTGATCCCAACAGGAGGGGAGTGGCTGTGGGGAAACGCACCATTTCAAATTGGCTAGCAGACTGCATTTCCTTCACTTACGCCCAGGCTGGGCTGACTCTTGAGGGTCATGTCACGGCTCATAGTGTTCGAGCCATGGCGGCGTCAGTGGCCCACTTGAAGTCAGCCACTATTGAAGAGATTTGCAAGGCTGTGACTTGGTCATCTGTCCACACATTCACATCTCACTTCTGCCTTCAGCAGGATTCCCGACGCGACAGTCGGTTCGGGCAGTCGGTGCTGCAGAATCTGTTTGGGGTTTAAAATCCAACTCCACCCCCCAGGCCCATTTTTATTCTGTTCCAGGCTGCACTCTCAGTTAGTTGGAAAAGTTTAGGTCAATCTTAGTTATGTCCTCGCCGTTGCAAGGCCCTATTGACCATATTTGTTGTTTTGAGTGAGCCTAGGGGCTAGGGATACCCCATTTGTGAGAACAAGCAGCCTGCTTGTCCTCGGAGAAAGCGAATGCTACATACCTGTAGAAGGTATTCTCCAAGGACAGCAGGCTGATTGTTCTCACCTACCCGCCCACCTCCCCTTTGGAGTTGTGTCTTCCCTTGTCTTGTTTTTGCTTGGTACGGGACTAGCGAACATGAGCGATTTCGGGCGGGAAGACGGCCGCGCATGCGCGCATCGCGGGCGCGCGCGAGGACTAGCAAACTCTGTTGCTAGGAAGATCTCCGATCGGAGGGGCTGCCGTGGACGTCACCCATTTGTGAGAACAATCAGCCTGCTGTCCTCGGAGAATACCTTCTACAGGTATGTAGCATTCGCTTTATATAGTATATTTTATGATTTATTTAGTGTTTCCTTCTTAGATGGTAATGAAATGTATTTAAGACTCTGTAAGAGCACTCCTTGCTTGTTACTTTAATTACAATAACTGACTATAAATGAAGAGTTGTCCTAGGGGTGGGTGGGTGGGAATACTAAATTAGATCCTGCAGTGGCTGTTAGATTCTATCTGTTAATGCTGTGGTACAAAGCTTTTAAAACTAAGTGGAAAAGACTATGGAGATTAGTTGTTAAAATTTGCTTTTTATATTTTTATTTTTGCCTAACACTAACCTACAATTCCTCCTTTAAACCCCAATCTTTAAGTTCCCAAAGCACAAAGCAAAGTAGCGTTCACTTATCAGAGAAATGTCCTCTTCTCTCAGAACTTCTCAGAAAGAAAGTTCAGTGGGACCTTTCCTCTTTATATAGTTTTGAATCTAAGGGGCCTCTTTTAAACAGGCTCTTTGAAGCTGATTCAGCAACCTATGCAAATATTCTACAAATATTTGGGATACCGGTGCCAGAAATGGTATTCAAAGCTGACGAGTCGGAGAAAGTGGATGAAATCTCCATAAACCTAGAGGATGTAATGGGGCAATTTGACAAATTGAAGGGTAGCAAATCTCCTGGACCAGATGGTATTCATCCCAGAGTACTGATAGAATTGAAAAATGAACTGGCGGCACTATTGTTAGTAATATGTAATTTATCTTTAAAATCGAGCGTGGTACCAGAAGAATGGAGGGTAGCCTATGTAATGCCAATATTTTAAAAAGGTTCCAGAGGGGATCTGGGAAATTATAGACCGGTGAGCCTGATGTCGGTTCCGGGCAAAATGGTAGAGACTATTATAAAGAACAAAATCACAGAGCATATTGAAAAGCATGGATTAATGAGACAAAGTCAACATGGAATTAGTGAAAGGAAACCTTGCCTCACCAATCTATTACATTTCTTTGAAGGGGTGAACAAACATGTGGATAAAGGCAAACTGGTTGATACTGTGTATCTGGATTTTCAAAAGGCTTTTGACAAAATACCTCATGAAAGACTCCAGAGGTAATTGGAGAGTCATGGGAAAGGAAGTAGTGTCCTATTGTGGATTAAAAACTGGTTAAAGGATAGAAAACCGAGAGTAGAGTTAAATGGTCAGTATTCTCAATGGAGAAGGGTAGATAGTGGGGTTCCCCAGGGGGTCTGTGCTGGGACCAATGCTTTTTAACATATTTATAAAGGATTTAAAGATGGGAGTAACTACTAAGGTAATTAAACTTGCTGATGACACAAAGTTATTCAAAGTTGTTAAATCGCTAGAGGATTGTGAAAAATTACAAGAGGACCTTACGAGACTGGGAGACTTGACATCTAAATGGCAGATGACGTTTAATGTAAACAAGTGAAAATGATGCATGAGGGGAAAGAGAAACCCGAACTATAGCTACATAATGCAAGGTTCCACGTAAGGAGTCACCGACCAAGAAAAAGATTTCAGCATCGTTCTTGATGATACGTTGAAACCCTCTGCTCAGTGTGCTGCGGCGGCTAAGAAAGCAAATAGAATGTTAGGTATTATTAGGAAATGGAAAACAAAAGTGACAACGTTATAATGCCTTTGTATTGGTACTAGGTGCAACCGCACCTTGAATATTGTGTTCAATTCTGGTTACAGCATCTCAAAAAAGATATTGTGGAATTAGAAAAGGTACAGGGAAGTGCAACGAAACACCCCCTCCATCTGTCGCATCCTTAACCTCTCTCTCTTCACTGCAACTGTCCCTGACACCTTCAAGCACGCCGTAGTCACACCTCTCCTAAAAAAAACCATCACTTGACCCTACCTGCCCCTCCAACTACCGCCCCATCTCTCTCCTACCCTTCCTCTCCAAAATACTTGAGCGCGCCATTCACAGTCGCTGCCTTGATTTTCTCTCCTCTCATGCCATCCTCGATCCACTTCAATCCGGTTTTCGCCCTCTACACTCGACAGAAACAGCACTCTCTAAAGTCTGCAACGACCTGCTCCTCGCCAAATCCAGAGGCCACTATTCCATCCTCATCCTCCTCGATCTATCCGCGGCGTTTGACACTGTCAATCATGATTTACTTCTTGCCACACTGTCCTCTTTTGGGTTCCAAGATTCTGTCCTCTCCTGGTTCTCCTCTTATCTCTCCCACCGCACCTTCAGGGTTCACTCTCATAGATCTTCCTCCACTCCCATCCCACTATCTGTTGGTGTTCCCCAGGGATCTGTCCTTGGACCCTTTCTCTTCTCAATCTACACCTCTTCCCTAGGCTCACTGATCTCATCTCATGGTTTTCAGTATCATCTTTGTGCTGATGACACCCAGCTATATCTCTCCACACCAGACATCACCGCGGAGACCCAGGCCAAGGTATTGGCCTGCTTATCCGACATTGCTGCCTGGATGTCCAACCGCCACCTGAAGCTGAACATGTCCAAAACCGAGCTCCTCGTCTTTCCACCTAAACCCACTTCTCCTCTTCCTCCACTCTCTATCTCAGTTGATAACACCCTCATCCTCCCCGTCCCATCTGCCCGCAACCTCGGAGTCATCTTCGACTCCTCCCTCTCCTTCTCTGCGCATATCCAACAGACTGCCAAAACCTGTTGCTTCTTCCTCTTCAACATCAGCAAAATTCGCCCTTTCCTTTCTGAGCACACCACATGAACTCTCGTCCACGCTCTCATTACCTCTCGCCTTGACTACTGCAACTTACTCCTCACCGCCCACTTAGCCATCTATCCCCCCTTCAATCCGTTCAGAACGCTTCCGCACGTCTTATATTCCGCTAGAACCGATATACTCATATCACCCCTCTCCTCAAGTCACTTCACTGGCTCCCGATCAGATACCGCATACAATTCAAGCTTCTACTCCTTACCTACAAATGCACCCGGTCTGCGGCTCCTCACTACCTCTCTACCCTCATCTCCCCCTATGTTCCCACTCGTAACCTCCGCTCACAGGACAAATCCCTCCTCTCTGTACCCTTCTCCACCACTGCCAACTCCAGGCTCCGCTCATTCTGCCTTGCCTCACCCTATGCCTGGAACAATCTTCCTCAACCCCTACGCCAAGCCCCCTCCCTACTCATCTTCAAATCTCTGCTTAAAACTCACCTCTTCAATGCTGCTTTCGGCACCTAACCTTTCGAGAAATATAGTAAGCCCTATCAGATCGACTCTACACTTGTCTTTCAGATTGTACACTTGTCTCTAGATTTACACCTGTCTTTTAGATTGTACACTTGTCTCTAGATTGTACACCTGTCTTTTAGATTGTAAGCTCCTTGAGCAGGGACTGTCCTTCCATGTTAAATTGTACAGCGCTGCGTAACCCTAGTAGCGCTTTAGAAATGTTAAGTAGTAGTAGTAGTAGATAAAGGGGATGGGACGACTTCCCTATGAGGAAAGGCTGAAGCGTCTAGGGATCTTCGGCTTGGAGAAGAGACAGCTGAGGGGAGATATGATAGAGGTCTATAAAATAATGAGTGGAGAGGAACGGGTAGATGTGAATCATTTGTTAACTCTTTCCAAAAATACAAGGACTAGGGGGCATGCGATGAAGTTACAAAGTACTAAATTTAATACGAATTGGAGAAAATTTTTCTTCACTCAACGTGTAATTGAACTCTGGAATTTGTTGCCAGAGAATGTGGAAAAGGCAGTTAGCTTAGCGGGGTTTAAAAAAAGGTTTGGACAGCTTCCTAAAGGTAAAGCGCCAAACCCATAAGAGAAAAAGTACACTGGCTCCCTCTTAAAGAACGTATTATGTTCAAAATCTGCACCCTGGTACACAAAATTATTCACGGCGAAGCTCTAATCTACATGACAGACCTCATAGACTTACCAATGAGGAACACAAAAAGGTCAGCACGAACATTCCTGAACCTCCACTACCCTAGATGCAAAGGACTAAAATATAAATCAACATATTCATCCAGCTTCTCATACATAAGCACGCAATTATGGAATGCACTACCATACGCCATAAAATCAATGCATGAACTAACAAACTTCCAAAAATCACTAAAAACCAACCTGCTCAAAAAGGCATACCACAATTGATCCATCCTAATTACCAGACAAGGAAACCGATACTAGAAATAGACAAAATGAACTTTCAACACGTGAATACCTCACCTACATTGTCAATTACTGAACTTTAATGCACTACCACTTAATCTCTTACCCCGGAAAAATCTTTAACGCTTGACTGCTTAATTCACTTTGCTATGTACGAACTTTATTAGAATACCACTATGTATTTCTTGATCCAGAACTGCCGATCGCCATTATGGTACCATGTAAGCCACATTGAGCCAGCAAATAGGTGGGAAAATGTGGGATACAAATGCAACAAACAAATAAATAAATATTTTTCCCGAAAGGGCCTTACCCATTTCTGTCCCAGCCATCCAAATAGTCTCTAGGGAGAATACAGGAGGTCAGCAAATTTGGCCAGAGAAGCTGAGGCTTAGCCTATTTGAGATATTGCAATGAAATGAAGTTTATATTTTCATAGAAGCTAGATTCTATCAGAGAGGAACCTGCAGTGATTATTTTCATGCACATTTACTGGTGAGCTTATAGTGTTAGTAGAGAAGTTATAATTTAATGAAATGAGGTTTATATATTTTTAGAAGCTAGATTCTATGAGAAAGGGTACTGCAGTGATTGTACTGGTCAGCTTATAGCGCTAGAAGGAAAATATTTCAATGAAATTAAGTTTATATATTAGAAAATAAATTTGAGAAATGTATTGCTCTTGAATATAATTTTTCAGAGCATATAGTCCGTGCATTCAGTGACATAAATTAGCTTTTTAACTCTGGATTGTGCATCAGGCTGGTATAATGTCCGCAGTGTAGACCACTGTTTAAACTCCTTTACCGTATTTTTGTAAGAATCTATATCAATCTTGTCCTTATTCAGTTTTATAACTAAATACAAAACGGGAAACATCTCAATGCTTCTTTCTCTTGTTACTTGTGCACAGTTTGAATAAGCATAAAATGCTGGTAATCATTAATTATATTTATTTTTTTACATATTCTCACATACTTTCCATCTCTAAGAATACTTAACATCTGCATTGACTTAGGAACCTAAATGTGCCAGACTTCTTTGGAGCCTTCTAGGGATGGAGAAAGTACCTTCCTTCATATAATGTGTACAGCGCTGTGCTATAGAAATGATTAGTAGCAGTAACGTAGTAAATGACGGCAGATAAAGACCTGTACGGTCCATCCAGTCTGCCCAACAAGATCAACTCATTTTACATGGTATGTGATACTTTATAACCGAGTTTGATTTGTCTCAGGGCATAGACCGTAGAAGTCTGCCCAGCACTTTTCTTGTACTAAAAGTTCTGAAGGTTCTGAAGGTAACCACTCGCCTCCACCTACCCTCCTCTCTTCCTTCCCGTTCACATTAATTGATTTGATTTGCTTACTTTATTTATTTTTTGTCTATTAGATTGTACGCTCTTTGAGCAGGGACTGTCTTTCTTCTATGTTTGTGCAGCGCTGCGTACGCCTTGTAGCGCTATAGAAATGCTAAATAGTAGTAGTAGTTCTGGAATCCTCAAGAGTTACAAGATTCCGGAATCCCAATTAGTAGCAACATTCCATGTAGAACCCCAAAGAGTAACATAGTAAATGACGGCAGATAAAGACCTGTATGGTCCATCCAGTCTGCCCAACAAGATAAACTCATTTTACTTTGTATATGATACTTTATATATATACCTGAGTTTGATTTGTCCTTGCCATTCTCAAGGCACAGACCGTAGAAGTCTGTCTAGCACTGTTCTTGTACTAAAAGTTCTGAAAGTTCTGGAATCCTAAAGAGTTACAAGATTCCGGAATCCCAATTAGTAGCAATATTCCATGTAGAACCCCAAAGAGTAACATAGTAGAGAGGTCATGTGATGGTTTGAGGAAGGAAGTCGCATCTTTCTTCTCTCTGGGGCTCCCCTTCCTTCATTCCCCGAATAACGAGTGAAAATCGTACGAAACCACTCCTAAATTGTGTGCCCATCCGGTGCCTCTATATGGATTCTTTTGTTACAAAGGAGACCCGGGCGTCAGCACTGAAATCCGGGAAAAAAAGCGCCAAGAAACAGCGAGGATTGGGGAAAGCCAAGATGGCGCCCGACCCGGTCTCGGAAACCCCGCCGAGATTTCACCCGCTGCAAGTACAGCAAATTACAGAAGCAGTGAAAGTGGCCCTACAGCCAGAGCTAACGAAGTTATCTGAACAAATAGTGGGTGTGGAATCGCTGCTAGGAGAAACAACCAGACGGACGGGGGACTTGAAGTACGAGTGTCTGAGCGGGAGGATTCGAGCAGGGACAGAGAAACATCATTGCAGGACCTGCAGAAAATGCTGCAAGCCCAAGCGAAACACCTGGACGACCTGGAAAATAGATCTCGGAGGTCTAACCTCCGTTTGATTGGGATTCCGGAATCAGTGTTGGATCGTGCCTTACCCACTCAGCTGGAGAATTGGCTGAAGTCAGAGTTCGCACTTTCGGACAGCGCTGGGCCGCTGTGCCTGGAGAGAGCGCCATAGGCGGTCGGTGGCCCAACTGTTTGGGGAGGCTAAAGGGGCGGGGTTAGGGGTGGGGCCAGGGGTGGAGCTTAAATCCATAATTGTCTGATCACACACAGAAAAAAAAAATAAATGTCACAATTAATACCTTTTATTAAATTTAGATATTAGATATGTATCATATGTCAAAGAATAAAGTGGTTGCTCAAAGCATATACTAACCACAATTGCTCAACTGCAAAACACTATGCACAACTTTGTGCAAAAACACACTCTGAACCTTACTGTACCATAAATATTACACTGGGCAGAACCTAATACACCAATATACCACCCATACGGAAAATGCAGACCGTCAACAATATGAAACAAGGGATCATAATATCACAATTCTCATGTAGAGCCACAAAACATCCTAATTCATGTTTAATGTGGGATAAAATGTCATAAATAAGTAAATAAACTTTTAATGTTGAACACCTAATTCTCAAAGTGGATATATTCCAAACACTATAATGAAAATAAAATGATCTTTTCTACCTTTGTTGTCTGGTGACTTTGTTTTTCTGATTGTGCTGGCCCAGTATCCGATTCTGCTGCTATCTGTCCTCTTAACTCCGTTTCCAGGGCTTCCTTTCCATTTATTTGTTTACTTTCCGCCTTTCTTCTTCATTTCTTGTCCTACATCCGTAAGTAAAAGCTGGGTCCTCCGCAAACTTGACTGTCCAGTGGATCCAGCTTTTGCCTATTTTCTTCATCCATGTGCAGTTTTTCTACTCTCTTCCTTTTCTGTTATCTCATCTCCTTCCTCACTCCTCACTCCTCCCTCCCCCTCCATGTCCATCAACCCTCCTCTCCCCCCTGCCCTCCCCTCCATCCACCCATGTCCAGCAACCCTCCTCTCCCCTTCCCTCCATCCAGCAACCCTCCTCTCCCCTTCCCTCCATCCAGCAACCCTCCTCTCCCCTGCCCTCTCCTCTCCCCTTCTTCCACCATGTCCAGCAACCCTCCTCTCCCCTTCCCTCCATCCAGCAACCCTCCTCTCCCCTTCTTCCACCATGTCCAGCAACCCTCCTCTCCCCTTCCCTCCATCCAGCAACCCTCCTCTCCCCTTCTTCCACCATGTGCAGCAACCTTCCTCTCCCGTCTGCCCTGTTTCCTTCCTGCCTCCCCCCCCCCCCCCGCCGTACCTTTAAATATTATAGTTTTGCTGGAGTCGCGGGCAGCCGGCATTGAAGACATCGGCAGGCTTAAGCCGGTTCCAGCAGCCTTCCCTTCCCTCGTTGCAAGTCGGATGATGGCTCCGCCCTCGTAGATACAGGAAATACGTCAGAAGAGGGCGGAGCCATCATCCGACTTGCAACGAGGGAAGAGGGAAGGCTGCTGGAACCGGCGTAAGCCTGCCGATGTTCAATGCCGGCTGCCCGCGACTCCAGCAAAACTGTAATATTTAAAGGTACGGCAGGCGGCGGCGGGGGGCAGGGCAGTGGCGGGCTGGGGAGGCTTAGCCTCCCCAAGCCTCTTATACGGGGCACCTATGGAGAGCGCATCGCTTGGGCAGGAAAATCGAAGGAGGCAACAGGTCGAGAGTGGTCATAATTAAGGTACATAACTTCCTGCACAAGGAGGAAATTTTGAGAGGTGCTCGATCTAAATGGGACTCATTGACGTTTGATGGAGCAGCTGTAAAAAATTTTCAAGATTATTCTGCGGCCCTGCAGGAACGCAGGAAGGCGTTCGGCCCGGTGTGCAGTGAAAAATGAAAGATTTATGTTACTATACCCGGCCCAGCTCAAAGTGCTGGAAGAAGGAGGCTGGAAGATGTACCATTCCCCTGGACAAAATGGCTGAGGGAAATCTACATGAAGAGGGTTGTGGTGGAGTCTGTTAGCAGGCACAAGTCAGCACCTGGGCAGTTGGTAAATGGTGCACCCAGTTGATATCTGTTATGTTATGCTGTTAATTTAGAACAGTACGTTTGGGGGATGTTGCATGATATGAGTAAACTGTAATTTAGTGTAAGGAAGGATGAATGGATGATAAAAGGAATGAGTGAGGGGGTGGGGGAGGGGGACCCCTGCCATTGACAGACCGGCGCTCTTCTAGTAGATGTTGTGAAAGAAGAGGGGGTAGTATGGGGGAGAGAAATCAAGGGGGAGGGGAGGGCACGGGAGGGAGATAAGGGGGGAAGGGGGGCATTAAGGAACAGCAGTGGGTTGTAGGTCAGGGGCACGTCCTACGGTTATTGGGTAAAGATTGTGGGACACTCAGGTGGAGCTGGGCGCCTGGGTTACCCGTACTTCACTATAGTATATTACTCATGGAAATCACCTTATTTGTGAAGGGGGGGCGCGCGGACTAGATTCATAACTTGGAACGTAGGGGGCATAACATCTCCAATTAAGAGGGCAAAGATCTTACAAGCTTTAAAAAGACACCGTGCTGATGTGGCTTGCATTCAAGAGACGAGATTGTCCCGGGAGGAATTTCAAAAGTTGAAGCGAGCGTGGGTAGGAGAGGTATTCGGGGCAGAGGCCGAGGGCAGGCGAAGTGGGGTAGCAATCCTAATTCGAAAAGGTGCGGTGGCCAAGGCACAATTGGTAGGTAGTGACCCTGAGGGGAGGTATGTAGTGGTGCGCCTTTGGCTCCATCATATTGAATATTTGGTAGTAGCGTTATACGGCCCAAACCAGTATGGGAGACCCTTTTATGACCATTTACTTGTGTCTTCCACATAGATCTTTGCCACTGCTTCTAATGGGAGACTTCAACTTAGTGGCCGACCCCACAATAGATTGCTCCTCCCCTGGGAGGGCGGGCCGGGGGGGCCCAGAGTCTAGGACCTTATCTCAATTTATGCAGGCTCTCGAGGTGGTGGACTCTTGGCGTACTTTACATCCAGGGGAACGAGATTACACCCACCTCTCGAGAGCGCATGGGACATTCTCCCGGTTGGATTATATTCTGGTAGATCGGCGGGTATTTCCATATGTGAGTGCAGTGGAGATTGGCCCGGAGGAAATTTCAGACCACTCTATGGTTTGGCTGGATTTAGAAGACAGAGACCCAGGGATTGGGGGAGGAGGTTGGAGGTTTCCCTCATATTTGGCCAATGACTCAACGTTTAAACAACACCTGCTAGAGAGCTGGGGAGAATATTTACGATTTAATAGAGAGCATAGGGATAACCCCATATTGTTCTGGCAAGCGGCGAAAGCAGTCCTATGGGGCACAGTGATTGCATTTACGGTGAAATGTGAACGTAGAATCACAGGAGCGATTTTTAATCTAGAACGCAACCTGGGGAGAGCTAGGCACCGGTTTGCTGCGACCCCAACGAACCATAACCAGGAGCAGATGAAAATAGCCCAAATAGCATTAAACTCACTACTACATGAAAGAGCCTCTAGGGCCTTAGCGACCAGGAAGTTCCGTTTCCAGAGATACGGGAATAAGTCAGGAGCAATGCTAGCAAGGGTGGTTAAGTCCTGGGGTGGACCTAGAGCGATAGTGGCGGTGAAAGATCGGGCAGGACACATTCAGAATGGGAGGGAGGGAGTGCAACAGGTGTTTCAGCAATTTTACAGCGAATTGTATAAAAAGCAACCCCCTCCATCTTTAGTAACCATAACAGACTATTTGAGAGAAGCTGGGATGCCGGAATTGACGGCATCGGAAGTGGAGGAACTAAACAGTCCTATCACAGGAAAGGAGCTGCAGAGAATCATTAGGTCACTTCCCTCAAACTCAGCTCCAGGCCCAGATGGCTTCACTAGCGAATTTTACAAAATTCTAAGTCCGCATATAGTGGGCCCCCTACACTCATACTTTGAAGAGGTAGTAACACAGGGACAATTTCCAGCTTACAGTGGTGGAAATAAGTATTTGATCCCTTGCTGATTTTGTAAGTTTGCCCACTGACAAAGACATGAGCAGCCCATAATTGAAGGGTAGGTTATTGGTAACAGTGAGAGATAGCACATCACAAATTAAATCCGGAAAATCACATTGTGGAAAGTATATGAATTTATTTGCATTCTGCAGAGGGAAATAAGTATTTGATCCCCCACCAACCAGTAAGAGATCTGGCCCCTACAGACCAGGTAGATGCTCCAAATCAACTCGTTACCTGCATGACAGACAGCTGTCGGCAATGGTCACCTGTATGAAAGACACCTGTCCACAGACTCAGTGAATCAGTCAGACTCTAACCTCTACAAAATGGCCAAGAGCAAGGAGCTGTCTAAGGATGTCAGGGACAAGATCATACACCTGCACAAGGCTGGAATGGGCTACAAAACCATCAGTAAGACGCTGGGCGAGAAGGAGACAACTGTTGGTGCCATAGTAAGAAAATGGAAGAAGTACAAAATGACTGTCAATCGACAAAGATCTGGGGCTCCACGCAAAATCTCACCTCGTGGGGTATCCTTGATCATGAGGAAGGTTAGAAATCAGCCTACAACTACAAGGGGGGAACTTGTCAATGATCTCAAGGCAGCTGGGACCACTGTCACCACGAAAACCATTGGTAACACATTACGACATAACGGATTGCAATCCTGCAGTGCCCGCAAGGTCCCCCTGCTCCGGAAGGCACATGTGACGGCCCGTCTGAAGTTTGCCAGTGAACACCTGGATGATGCCGAGAGTGATTGGGAGAAGGTGCTGTGGTCAGATGAGACAAAAATTGAGCTCTTTGGCATGAACTCAACTCGCCGTGTTTGGAGGAAGAGAAATGCTGCCTATGACCCAAAGAACACCATCCCCACTGTCAAGCATGGAGGTGGAAATGTTATGTTTTGGGGGTGTTTCTCTGCTAAGGGCACAGGACTACTTCACCGCATCAATGGGAGAATGGATGGGGCCATGTACCGTACAATTCTGAGTGACAACCTCCTTCCCTCCGCCAGGGCCTTAAAAATGGGTCGTGGCTGGGTCTTCCAGCACGACAATGACCCAAAACATACAGCCAAGGCAACAAAGGAGTGGCTCAGGAAGAAGCACATTAGGGTCATGGAGTGGCCTAGCCAGTCACCAGACCTTAATCCCATTGAAAACTTATGGAGGGAGCTGAAGCTGCGAGTTGCCAAGCGACAGCCCAGAACTCTTAATGATTTAGAGATGATCTGCAAAGAGGAGTGGACCAAAATTCCTCCTGACATGTGTGCAAACCTCATCATCAACTACAGAAGACGTCTGACCGCTGTGCTTGCCAACAAGGGTTTTGCCACCAAGTATTAGGTCTTGTTTGCCAGAGGGATTAAATACTTATTTCCCTCTGCAGAATGCAAATAAATTCATATACTTTCCACAATGTGATTTTCCGGATTTAATTTGTGATGTGCTATCTCTCACTGTTACTAATAACCTACCCTTCAATTATGGGCTGCTCATGTCTTTGTCAGTGGGCAAACTTACAAAATCAGCAAGGGATCAAATACTTATTTCCACCACTGTATGCTAACGAAGCATTGATAACACTATTGCTTAAGCCAGGGAAACCTGAAAATCAAGCTGGCTCTTATAGACCTATTTCACTAATCAACGTAGATGTAAAAATGTTTGCAAAATTGCTGGCTAATAGACTACAAGAACACCTACCTAGGCTTATCGGTCAAGAACAAGTGGGATTTGTCCGTAACAGACATTCAGGAACCAACGTGCGGCGATTGTTATTACCCTAGCCCATACCCAACGTTCAGGCTGTGAAACGATGTTGGCCAGCCTGGACGCTGAAAAAGCATTTGATAAGGTGGGCTGGGATTATATGTTTGAGGTACTGCAATTTGTAGGCATGAGAGGCTGGGTATATGGGACTATCAGATCACTATATTCTAACCCTAAAGCAGCTGTGCTGATTAATGGAGGTAGAACTCAGCAAATATCTATAGCGAGAGGGACTAGGCAGGGCTGCCCCCTGTCTCCACTCCTCTTTGTGCTTTCCATTGAACCATTGATTAAAAACATCCAGCGGGGAGAAGGGGTAGCAGGGGTGTCAGTGGGGGGAGATCGGGTAAAGACATTGGCCTTTGCGGATGACTTACTGATCATATCTACATCCCCGAGTGTGGCCTTGCTGGCCCTCTTGGAGGAGACAGAACGATTTAGTGTTATATCGGGGTTTCAAATTAATCGGGAAAAATCACAAATTATGAGATTACATGCTCAGTTAGATGGCCCTGGCCCAGATGATTTCTCGCTGCAGATGGCGGGGATGGAGATGAAGTATCTAGGTGTATTAATTCCTAGGACATTAAGTTGTCTGTATGAGGTAAATATTCAAAAGTTGCTGAAAGACACAGCTAGGAAGCTACAGCAATGGCAGGGTCTCCCTATTTCCCTATTGGGACGTATCGCGCTATACAACATGATGGTTATTCCCTGCTGGTCATATGTGTTCCAAACCCTACCTCTACACTTTACTAATAGGGATGAAAGACGATTGAATGGAATGTTAAGGAAATTTCTGTGGCGGGGAAGGAAACCTAGATTCCCTTTGGATAAAATGTATGTACCAAAAGAGTACGGAGGGATGGGCTTGCAAAGTGTGCAACACTTGGTGGTCGCAAATGCTATGAGACATGTAACAGATTGGTTTCGTAACTCCACAGACTTCTCAGCCACTGCCATGGAATTGAGCTTATTTGAACCTATTCATTTTAGTAGTTGTCTCCATGGGAGTGGGGGGGCCTCTCCAATGTTGAACATCTCTAATATTCTGCCACAGGCGCAGAAGGCATGGAACTGGATTTGCAGATTACACCACTTTTCGTCAAAGGTCACCCCGATGCTACCAATTTGTGGGAATCCTGAATTTCCCCCTGGAATGATATACAATGTCTTCAAGCAATGGAGAGAGCGGGGTATAATTTACCTGCAACAGATTTTAACCCGGGAGGGAAAACTGCAATCGTTTCAGGAATTACAAGAACGAGGTCTATTTCATCCTAGAGACTATTTTCATTACTGGCAGCTACTGCATTACACGAGGAGCCTACCTTGGGAATCCTTGGCGGAAGGTGTGCAAGAGGAATTGCCATCGGCTTATGCTCTGGGATCGCAACAAAAAGTCCCACTGAGATTCCACCTCCGTCATATTAAAGATACAATTGCAGAACCAGATTTTGGTAAATATGCGGAGGCTTGGAGCAGAGACTTGCTGGTAGAAATTTCATCGGCTTTGCTTAAAGAGCATGTGTTAACAATGTACAGAGTGTCTCCCTTAGCAGACCATTGGGAGCTACAGTATCGCTTTGTATTCTGGATGCACATGCCACCCCGACGGGCGTTCCATGTGGGGGCCTCTCCAGATGGGTTGTGTCCCAAGTGCTATGCTGAGGGAGCGACTTTGGGACATATGTATTGGGCCTGCCCAAAGGTACGGCGCTTCTGGACAATCCTACTTTTACAAGTTTCAGCTTTGTGGAGAACTAAGTGGTCTTGTTCACCGCTCCTGCTGTTTGGGAAGCCTTGCTTACGAGCCCCAAGGCCAAAAGGTCTTATAAACTTTGTACGGAGAGCTACTCTGATTGCAAAAAAGTCTATTTTAGCAGATTGGCTATCACCAGAAGGCCCATCACTCCAAAGCTGGCGAGTGCGGATGGTACAGCTGTTGCGAACTGAGCGTATGATGGTAAAAGAAGGAAACCCGCGTGAGTTTGATAAATTCCGTTTGAGATGGGGCCCGGTTTTGGACTCTCTGCCCCCAAGAGCTAAAAGCTCCCTTTTGAACATTTGACTGATAGAACAGCCCAGGACGTTGTCCCAATGACCAATACCTAGAGCTTTGGAAGGGAAGGGGAGGGGAGGGGGGCGGGGATAGACGATAATGTGTTGACCTGGGAGGGGATTTCGGGGGGCCATCAGAGCCCAGGCTCCTTGGGATCCGCTCTCTTGGTTGCTGCTTAGTGATACAATTGAAGAGGGGGGAGGTGGGGCACAAAATGATAAAATAATTGATGACAATGACTGTAGAAACAAATGTGGAAAAATTTTCTGTCTCTTGTGATTTGCATTTGAATGTTTCTTATTTAATCGTACTGGTTAATTCTGTTGGTCATCAATAAAAATTATTGAAACATAGTAAATGACGGCAGATAAAGACCTGTATGGTCCATCCAGTCTGCCCAACAAGATAAACTCATTTTACATGGTATGTGATACTTTATACCCGAGTTTGATTTGTCCTTGCCTTTCTCAGGGCACAGACCGTAGACATCTGCCCAGCACTGTTCTTGTACTAAGTTCTGAAGCTAACGTCAAAGCCCCTTAAAATTTACACTCCAGCCCATCCCTATCTATTCAGTCACGATCAGGGCGTAGACCATAGAAGTCTGCCCAGCACTTTTCTTGTGCTAAAAGTTCTGAAGGTTCTGGAATCCTAAAGAGTTACAAGATTCCGGAATCCCAATTAGTAGCAACATTCCATGTAGAACCCCAAAGAGTAACATAGTAAATGACGGCAGATAAAGACCTGTATGGTCCATCCAGTCTGCCCAACAAGATAAACTCATTTTACATGGTATGTGATACTTTATACCCGAGTTTGATTTGTCCTTGCCTTTCTCAGGGCACAGACCGTAGACATCTGCCCAGCACTGTTCTTGTACTAAGTTCTGAAGCTAACGTCGAAGCCCCTTAAAATTTACACTCCAGCCCATCCCTATCTATTCAGTCACGATCAGGGCGTAGACCATAGAAGTCTGCCCAGCACTTTTCTTGTACTAAAAGTTCTGAAGGTTCTGGAATCCTAAAGAGTTACAAGATTCCGGAATCTCAATTAGTAGCAACATTCCATGTAGAACCCCAAAGAGTAACATAGTAAATGACGGCAGATAAAGACCTGTATGGTCCATCCAGTCTGCCCAAGAAGATAAACTCATTTTACATGGTATGTGATACTTTATATGTATACCTGAGTTTGATTTGCCCTTGCCATTCTCAGGGCACAGACCGTAGAAGTCTGCCCAGCACTGTTCTTGTACTAAAAGTTCTGAAGATTCTGGAATCCTAAAGAGTTTCAAGATTCCGGAATCCCAATTAGTAGCAACAATTCATGTAGAACCCCCTAAAAATCCTTGGAGTTACCATTGATCGACAGCTAACACTGGAGAACCATGCGAAAAATACAACCAAGAAGATGTTCCACTCAATGTGGAAATTAAAAAGAGTAAAACCTTTCTTTCCAAGGACCGTCTTCCGCAGCCTGGTACAATCAATGGTACTCAGTCATCTAGACTACTGCAACGCACTCTACGCTGCCTGCAAAGAGCAAATAATCAAGAAACTTCAGACAGCCCAGAACACTGCAGCTAGACTCATATTCGGCAAAACAAAATATGAAAGTGCTAAACCCTTATGAGAAAAGCTACACTGGCTCCCACTTAAAGAATGCATCACGTTCAAAATATGCTCCCTAGTTCATAAAATCATTCACGGAGATGCCCCAGCCTACATGTCAGACCTGATAGACTTACAACCCAGAAATGCTAAAAAATCATCCTGCACATTCCTAAATCTTCACTTCCCCAACTGTAAAGGTCTAAAATACAAACTAACGCATGCGTCAACCTTTTCATACCTGAGCACACAATTCTGGAACGCACTGCCGCGCAACTTAAAAACGATTTATGAACTAAGTAACTTCCACAAACTACTGAAGACCCATCTCTCTAACAAGGTATACCACAAAGATCAACAAATGTGAACTCCTCCACATACATCTAGAATTGTCTTATAGTATCTGCTTGTTATACTACCATCATGTTTCTATCATTACAATGTTCCCCAAGATCCTTCTGTACAATTTATTATCTATTTTCTTATAGATTTCTACCATTCATGATGTATTGTAAGCCACATTGAGCCTGCAAAGAGATGGGAAAATGTGGGATACAACTGCAATAAACAAATAAATAAATAACATAGTAAATGACGGCAGATAAAGACCTGAACGGTCCATCCAGTCTGTCCAACAAGATAAACTCATTTTACATGGTATGTGATACTTTATACCCAAGTTTGATTTCTCCTTGCCTTTCTCAGGGCACAGACCATAGAAGTCTGCCCAGCACTGTTCTTGTACTAAGTTCTGAAGCTAACATCGAAGACCATTAAAATTTACACTCTAGCCCATCCCTATCTATTCAGTCACAATCAGGGCGTAGACCATAGAATTCTAACCAGCACCGGTCTTGTTTCCCAATTACCGGCGTCGCCACCTAATCTCTGCTAAGATTTCGCGGATCCATTCCTTCAAAATAGGATTCCTTTGTGTTTATCCCCTGCATGTTTGAATTCCATTACCGTTTTCATCTCCACCACCTCCCGCGAGAGGACATTCCACATATCCACCACCCTCTCCGTGAAAAAATACTTCCTAACATTATTCCTAAGTCTGCCCCCATTCAACCTCAATTCATGTCCTCTAGTTCTACCACCTTCCCGTCTCCAGAAAAGGTTTGTTGTGGAGGAGTGGCCTAGTGGTTAGGGTGGTGGACTTTGGTCCTGAGGAACTGAGTTCAATTCCCGGCACAGGCAACAACTTGTGACTCTGGGCAAGTCACTTAACCCTCCATTGCCCGCCGCATTGAGCCTGCCATGAGTGGAAAAGCGCGGGGTACAAATGTAACAAAAAAAAAAATCATAATCCTTGAGGCCAGAGGCAGGCCTGGTTTTGGTTAACTTTGAAGGCAAAGACTAATGCATCACTTTGCACTTGCTTATATTGGGCATCTAAATGGTAAATGTTGTTTAATCTCCCAGTCTCTTAAGGTCTCCAATGATCTGTTCCTGGCCAGATCCAAAGGTCTCTATTCTATAATCATCCTTCTCGAGCTATCTGCTGCTTTTGACACTGTTGATCACAGCCTACTCCTTGATACAATGTCCTCACTTGGATTTCAGGGCTCTGTTCTTTCCTGGTTTTCTTCTTATCTCTCCCAGCGTACCTTTAGTGTATACTCTACTGGATCCTCCTCTACTTCTATCCCACTGTCAGTTGGCGTACCTCAGGGATCCGTCCTGGGACCTCTTCTTTTTTCCATCTATACTTCTTCCCTTGGTACTCTGATCTCATCCCACGGTTTTCAGTATCATCTTTATGCTGATGACTCCCAGATCTACCTCTCCACACCAGAAATCTCAGCCGAAATCCAGGCCAAAGTATCAGCCTGCCTGTCTGACATTGCTGCCTGGATGTCTCAGCGCCATCTGAAACTAAACATGACCAAGACTGAGCTTCTTATCTTTCCCCATAAACAAACCTCTCCTCCTCCCCCATTCTCTATTTCTGTGGATAACAATCTCATCCTTCTTGTCTCATCAGCTCATAACCTTGGGGTCATCTTCGACTCCTCCCTCTCCTTCTCTGCACATATTCAGCAGACTGCTAAAACCTGTCGTTTCTTTCTCTATAATATCAGCAAAATTCGCCCTTTCCTTTCTGAGCACACTACCAGAACCCTTATCCACGCTCTTATCACCTCTCGCTTAGACTATTGCAACCTGCTTCTCACAGGTCTCCCACTTAGCCATCTCTCTCCTCTTCAATCTGTTCAAAATTCTGCTGCACGACTAATATTCCGCCAATGTCGTTATGCTCATATTAGCCCTCTCCTCAAGTCACTTCACTGGCTTCCTATCTGTTTCCGCATACAGTTCAAACTCCTCTTATTGACCTATAAGTGCATTCACTCTTCAGCTCCTCAGTATCTCTCCACTCTCATCTCTCTCTACATTCCTCCTCGGGAACTCCGTTCACTGGGTAAATCTCTCTTATCTGCACCCTTCTCCTCCACTGCTAACTCCAGACTCTGTTCCTTTTATCTTGCTGCACCATATGCCTGGAATAGGCTCTCTGAGCTGGTACGTCAAGCTCCATCTCTGGCAGTCTTCAAATCTAAGCTAAAAGCCCACCTTTTTGATGCAGCTTTTAACTCTTAACCCTTATTCACTGTTCATAACCCTTATTTTATCATCCTCACTTTAATATTCCCTTCTCTCTTGTTTGTCCTGTTTGTCTGTCCTAATTAGATTGTAAGCTCTGTCAAGCAGGGACTGTCTCTTCATGTTCAAGTGTACAGCGCTGCGTACGTCTAGTAGCGCTTTAGAAATGATAAGTAGTAGTAGTAGTAGTTAAGGTCTTCTTGTAATTTTTCACAATCCTCTTGTGACTTAACAACTTTGGATAACTTTGTGCATCAGCAAATTTAATTACCTAATTATTCCCATCTCTAAGTCATTTATAATTGTGTTAGAAACCAGTGGTCCCAGCACAGACCCTTGGAGAACCCCACTATCTACCCTTTTGCATTGAGAATACTGACCATTTAACCCTACTCTCTGTTTTCTATCTTTTAACCAGTTTTTAATCCACAATAGGACAGTACCTCCTATCCCATGACTTTCCAATTTCCTCTGGTGTCTTTCATGAGGTACTTTGTCAAACGCCTTCTGAAAATCCAGATACACAATATCGATCAGCTCACTTTTTTCCACATGTTTGCAAGTGGAGGAGTGGCCTAGTGGCTAGAGCACTGGTCTTGCAATCCAGATGTGACCGGTTCAAATCCCACTCCTACTCCTTGTGATCTTGGGCAAGCCATCTAACCCTCCATTGCCTCAAGTACAAACTTAGATTGTAAGCCCTCCCGGGACAGAGAAATATCCAGTGTACTTGAATTTAACTGAATGTTACTGAAAAAGGTGTGAGCAAAATGGAAATTAAATAAAATAAAAAAATGTTTATTCACCCCTTCAAAGAAATGTAGTAGATTGGTGAGGCAAGATTTCCCTTCACTAAATCCATGTTGACTTTGTCTCATTAATCCATGTTGTTGAAAATGCTCTGTAAATAGAGGGGCATAATCGAACGGGGCACCCAAGTTTTCATGAGGGTGTCCTCGCAGGACGGCACCGCGAATGGCGTGGAAACCCGTATTATTGAAACAAGATGGGCGTCCATCTTTCATTTCGATAATACGGTCGGGGACGCCCAAATCTCAACATTTAGGTCGTGGGAGGAGCCAGCATTCATAATGCATTGGTCCCCCTGACATGCCAGGATGCCAACCAGGCACCCTAGGGGGCACTGCAGTGGACTTCACAAATTACTCCCAGGTGCATAGCTCCCTTACCTTGGGTGCTGAGCCCCCTTCAAAAAAACCCAAAACCCACTCCCCACAACTGTACACCACTACCATAGCCCTAAGGGATGAAGGGGGAACCTACATGTGGGTACAGTGGGTTTCGGGTGGGTTTTGGAGGGCTCACATTTACCACCACAAGTGTAACAGGTAGGGGGGGGATGGGCCTGGGTCTGCCTGCCTGAAGTGCACTGCACCCACTAAAACTGCTCCAGGGACCTGCATACTGCTCTCATGGAGCTGGGTATGACATTTGAGGCTGGCATAGAGGCTGGCAAAAAAAAAAATTAAAATTTTTTTTAGGGTGGGAGGGGGTTGGTGACCACTGGGGGAGTAAGGGGAGGTCATCCCCGATTCCCTCCGGTGGTCATCTGGTCAGTTCGGGCACCTTTTCATGGCTTGGTTGCAAGAACAAAATGGACCAAGTAAAATCGACCAAGTGCTCATCAGGGACGCCTTTCTTTTTTCCATTATTGGCCGAGGACGCCCATCTCTTAATCACGCCCCAGTCCCGCCTTCGCTACAGTGCCAACACACCCCCATGAACTTTGGTCATCCCTGCGACGGGAAGCAGTTGAGGACGCCCAAAATCAGCTTTTGATTATGCCGATTTGGGCGACCCTGAGAGAAGGACACCAATCTCCCGATTTGTGTTGAAAGATGGGAGCCCTTCTCTTTCGAAAATAAGCCTGATACCCTGTTTCCCCGAAAATAAGACATCCCCTGAAAATAAGACCTAGTAGAGGTTTTGCTGAATTGCTAAATATAAGGCCTCCCCTGAAAGTAAGACCTAGCAAAGTTTTTGTTTGGCCCCGATGGGACATGGACACAGAAACCTTAATTTTTTTCGCTGCAACCCAAAGACGAAATAACATTAAAGAAATGCAAGAAACAAGACTGAGGTGGAAAATCTATCGTCCAGCGGACTCCTACCATCCTCCTTCACGCTTTTGTGAAGATCAACTACCGGTAAGTGAGCCTGGAAAGAAAAGAAACATCCCCCTTGCAGAAATAATAAAAGAAAAGAAAATTAGTAACCGAGCCCTTTCGGCGCTGCTCCATCGCCCAAGGGCTAAGTCAGACTAGAAGGATGGAAAGTGTTGCGAATGTACAGGAGGAGCGCATAAAGCGCCACCAACGGGGAACGGAGCTACCGTAGAATTTTTTTTAACGTTTGTAATACGGTAGGGATGATCCTGCGCCCTAAGCCCTCTCACAACCTCCCGAAACCCCCAGCCACAGCAGCCCGGCCCCATTACCTTCCCTAGTTCATACCCCTCCTCCATTCCCAGCCCGGCAAGGGCGGCTCTGCTCCGCTCAAGTCCTGCGGTCACAGGCGAGCCACGGCCTACTCCTGCAGGATACCGTCCCCCACTTCAATACTGTTCCCGACCGCCACAGTCCCCCTACTACTCCCGAATAAGACATCCCCTGAAAATAAGACCTAGCGCATCTTTGGGAGCAAAAATTAATATAAGACACTGTCTTATTTTCGGGGAAACACGGTAGTAACATAGTAAATGACGGCAGATAAAGACCTGCACGGTCCATCCAGTCTGCCCAACAAGATAAACTCAGTTTACATGGTATGTAATACTTTATATGTATATCAGAGTTTGATTTGTCCCTGCCCGTCTCAGGGCACAGACCATAGAAGTCCGCCTTGAACTGTTCTTGTACTAAAAGTTCTGAAGCTAACGTCGAAGCCCCTTAAAATTTACACTCCAGCCCATCCATATCTGTTCAGTCACAATCAGGGCACAGACCGTAGAAGTCTGCCCAGCACTGGTTTTGCCACCCAATCTCCGCTAAGATTCCTTGGATCCATTCTTTCTAAACAGGATTTCTTTGTGTTTATCCCACACGTTTGAATTCCATTACCATTTTCATCTCCACCATCTCCCAAGGGAGGGCATTCCATGTATCCACCACTTCCTGACATTACTCCCGAGTCTGCCCCCCTTCAACCTCAATTCACGTGCTTTAGTTCTACCGCCTTCCTGTCTCCAGAAAAGGTTTGTTTGAAGATTAATACCTTTCAAATATTTGAACACCTGTATCATTTCACACCTCTTTCTTTTTTCCTCCAAGGTATACATGTTCAGGTCAGCAAGTCTCTCCTTGTACGGTTTGCAACGCAAATCCCATACCATTTTTGTAACTTTCTTTGCACTGCTTTCAGTCTTTTTACATCTTTAGGAAGATATGGCCTCCAAAACTGAACACAATACTCAAGTGGGGCCTCACCAACAACTTGTAGAGGGGCATCAACACCTCCTTTCTTCTGTTGGTTATACCGCTCTCTATGCACTCTACATCCTTCTGGCCAAGGTCGCCGCCTTGTCACATTGTTTTTTAACCTTCAGATCCTTGGACACCAACACCTCAAGGTCTCTCTCATGAGTCGAGCTTACTAATCTGTCCCCTCCTATCTGGTATCTCCAATAAGAACATAAGAGTAGCCATACTGGGTCAGACCAGTGGTCCATCTAGGCCAGTATCCTGTTTTCCAAACAGTACCTGGCAGAAACCCAAATTGTGGCAACACTCCATACTACAAATCCCAGGGCAAACAGTTGCTTCCCATGACTGTCTCAATAGCAGACTATGGACTTTTCCTCCAGGAATTTGTCCAAACCTTTTTAAATCCCAGATACGCTAACCGCTGTTACCACATCCTCCGGCAAAGAGTTCCAGAGCTTAACTATTCACTAAGTGAAAAAATATTTCTTCCTATTTGTTTTAAAAATATTTCCATGTAACTTCCTCGAGTGTCCCCTTGTGTTTGTACTTTTGGAACGAGTAAAAAAAATCGATTTACTTCTACTTCTTCTATACCACTCAGGATTTTGTAGACCTCAATCTTATCTTCCCTCATCCGTCTCTTTTCCAAGCTGAAGAGCCCTAATCTCTTTAGCCTTTCCTCATACGAGAAGAATTCCCATCCCCTTTATCATTAAGGGAAGGGCCGGGTCAGTCCAGACAGCTTGCTCCTGTTACTACTGTAAAAATCAAGTTTTGTGGACTTAGGGGAGGGGGGGCACTGGACTCATGGGGAGGGAAGGGATCTATGCTGGGTTTACTGCGGGAAAGGAAACAGAGGGGTAAAAAACAGGTCTCTAGTCAGCAGCGCGGGGCCCCTAGGAGCGCAACACCCTGGGCCACTGCACCAGTTGCTCCTACCTAAGACCGGCCCCGTTTGTGAATAAAGACACAGTGCTTAAATTGCACCGTGGTTCAATAGAAAGCCAAAGCAAAGATCACAACAGAGAAGTAAATTTTTGTCTTCCAGAAATCACTGCAGCTTCCTCTCTCATACAGTCTAGCTTCTGCAAATATGTAAACCTCATTTCATTGCAATTATCATTTCCCTACTAACTCTGGAGTCCTCTTACCAAGCTGCAGGAAAAAGGGCACTGCGCTGGAAGCAGGGGTCGTTTTTCCCACGCGCCAGTACCCTTTGTACCCCAGCGGGAAAAAGACATAAGTACATAAGTAATGCCACACTGGGAAAAGACCAAGGGTCCATCGAGCCCAGCACCCTGTCCACGACAGCGGCCAATCCAGGCCAAGGGCAATTTGTCAAACATGAAATTAAAGAGTAGAAAATCACCTGGACTAGATAGTAGCACCTCTGGGTACTGAAAGAACTCAATTTGGCTTATTCATCTTCCAGATTCACTGAGATTTTCTTTCAGTTCCCCCACATGGTTACCCTGGAAAACCATCTGTTACATCTTCTTCAGTAGAGAACAGAGCAAAGAATTTATTAAGTCTCTCTGCTATGGCTTTATCTTGCCTGAGTACCCATCCTTTATGATGCAACAGTCCCACAGGCACATCCCATTGGAAAAGTCAGACTCATGCATCCCTACACAAACCATATGCCAGCAGAATCTATCGCCTTGGTCACACGCAGAACATATACCAAGTCTCATCAATTACAGAATAGAGGACCAAAAATTAGAACTTGCCCTGTTGCCAAGCATCACTTTTCCCTTCCGTATCCCTCCATCCATCCTCATAGCCCAGCATCAGCCCTTCCCTTCTCTACCTTATCCCCTGTTGGAAATAAAGATATTTTTATTTATTGCACTTCTATCCCACATTTTCCCACCTATTTGCAAGGTCAACGTGGCTTAAGTTTTCAGGGCTGTAGGTAGTGCATTCCACAACTGCGTGCTCATGTAAGAGACGGTAGTGGCATGTATCAGCTTGTATTTTAGTCCTTTACAGCTGGGGAAGTGTAGATTGAGAAATTTGCGGGATGATCTTATGGCGTTTCTGGGAGGTAGGTCCACGAGGTTTAGCATGTAGGTTGGGGCGTCTGCGTGAATGATTTTGTGTACAATCGTGCAGACCTTGAACGCGATGCGTTCCTTAAGTGGAAGCCAGTGAAGTTTCTCTCTTAGGGGTTTTGCACTTTCATATTTAGTTTTTCCAAATATGAGTCTGGCGGCCGTATTCTGGGCTGTTTGGAGTTTCCATAGAACATAGGTGTAAATGTATAGTTCGGGATCTAACTAGTTCTTTTGTAACAGAAAGAAGTACATTATAGCTGTTTGAATTATTACTTGTAAGAAACAGGAACAGGAGAAGGGGAGGAGGGGGGGCTTGTAAAACTACTGAGAAAGGGAAAAACTTCAGTCAGGTCCCAGAGCTGAGATAAACTGTTGCATGAGACCAGGAGGCGGGACAAGGACATCTGTGAGATTGCAGGGAACTATGAACAAAGAAACTACAGAGATGAAATTAGGGAGGGGGAAGAGAGTGAGAAGTCCCAGCTGCTGTTAAGCAGAAGACTAGCAGACAGGCAGGTGACCATCAGCCATTGAGAAAAACTTAGGGGCAGACACTTAAATGTAACTATAAAATCTGGGGAATCTTACAGAATGTGTGTGTGTGTAGCTCGCAGTTTAGGGACACACATCCATCCTTGCAAGGATGATTTTTGAACAATAAATTGCTTAATTAAGCCTTGGGTCATCAATCTGATTTTGTGAGTCCTATTTTTGTATAGGTTCTCAAGTTATCTGGGGGCTATTTATAACAACCCCCCCCCCCCCCCCCCATCTATCCCGGTAGTCCACTTTCAGCCCTTCCTTTCCCCACCATCCATCCCATAGGTAGGCATCAGCCGTATCCTACCCCCCACCCTTCCCTGCAGTGTAGCATCAGCCCTGTCCTACCCCCTACCTAACCCCCCCCCCCCCATGGTGTGGCATCTCATCCCCCCAACATGAAGCACATCAGTATTAAATATAAGACTTTTTTTTAATGTCCTGTGCATTGAGGAGCCCAACTCCACCCAGAAACCTGCCTACATTAAATTTAACACTTTTTAAATTTTATTTTAACCGGGGCATTGCATAAACCGTCCTCACCCAAAACCCCACCAGGGCACCAACGTGAAAAATATACAACCTTTTTAAAATTTTAACCTGCACACTCTAAAAATGTATTGTTGGTGGGCTCTTCACTGTGTAGGCGGAAACGGTATATTTTTAATGTTAGTTCTGTATTCTTATATCCCTCTGTTATCCAAAAACAAGTTTCAGTTCAAAGTTATGATTCAATATACCTTTTTTTGACCTAGGCAGTGAAGAGCAGAAGCCCACCAGCAGCCAGCATTACACTGTACACAACGTTAACGTTAAGAACATCTATTTATTTGACCTGGGCTGGGCTTCGGTGGTGGTTCAGACTCAGACAGTGCTCCCTGAGTGCAGTTGTGGGCCCGCAGGGGAGAGCCGAGGCCTGGGCGGAATCAACACAAAAAGGTAGATCTTGAATTGATCCAGCAGCTGGGCAGAGTCCCTTCCCATGAAGCATTGCGGCGCTGTCCCGTGCACGGGGTGGGGGAGGAGCAGACTCCGGAGTGAATAGCGGAATAGTAAGTGCGCCTGCATGCAGCATTAAAATGCCCCCCTCCCCAGGGCCCCCACTAAAAAATAGTGTAGGTGAGGAAGAGGAGGACCGGAGAGCTGATCTTGACCCACCCAGGTCCATCGTAGCTACGCCCCTTATGCACGGTTGTGACTATCTTCAGCAGATAGTGTTAACAGAAAAAGCCTCCTTTTCTAGCTGCTTCTACAACCTCTTCGGTCCCTTCCTGTATGATTCGTCAAATCCTGTTTTGTTAGCAAATTCTGGTGGTGAAGAAAGGGATCAGAGCTGTGAGTAATCCCAAGTAGTTGTGTAATTTTTTTTAAAAACATCCAACGGGTTTTCCTCTCGGGCAATTTTTGCTTCTGCATTTGTCGGCACATTAGTTAATGATTCATCATCTATTAAAGCATGTCATCACCCCATGCAAACAGACTCGGCCTTAAATATTTTGTATGTGTAGGGTAAAAACTAAGAAAAAATGTTTATCACGCGCTTTGAGCGAAACATGTTTTTTTAGTTAAAGCTTAGGTACTTCCTCTTGTCAGTCAAAGCGTGAGCCACTGTGTACATGGTATACTAATAAGCAGATGATCAAAAGCCCTGCGCTGTTCCAAACAGCGCTCTAAAAATTGCACTCAAACAGCCCGTGCCTTCACTGGACCTATGATCAGGAGATAATTGCATGCAAATTTAAGCACGCAATTCTCTCTGAACATGGGGTAGAAGTGCGGGAGGAATCTTCCCACACTTGTTTGACAGGTCTGGGCTATCAAAAGCCCAGACCTGTCAAACACAGGCACTGGAGGTCCATTGGACCACCAGACCCCAACTACCCCACTTCTTCACCCCCCTCTCAGCCCCGCCCAACATTAACCAGCACTTCCAGGAATCTCCAGGCTATTGACCCTCCCACCTTATCCTCTAGTATTTCTAATCTCCTCCCCTCCATCATGTCCTCCGAGTCTGTCGACAAGGCTGTCTCCGCTTACAATGCCACTTTCTCCTCTGCTCTGGACACCCTCGCACCATCCATCTCCCGTCCCACAAGGCGTACTAATCCCCAGCCCTGGTTGACCCCTTGCATCCGTTACCTTCGCTCCTGCGCCCGATCTACTGAACGCCTCTGGAGGAAATCTCACACCTATTCAGATTTCCTTCATTACAAATTCATGCTATCCTCCTTCCAGTCCTCCCTATTCCTTGCCAAACAGGACTACTACACCCAATTGACCAATTCTCTCAGCTCCAACCCTCGTCGTCTCTTCGCCACCCTTAACTCTCTCCTCACAGTGCCCTCCGCTCCCCCCCAAACCCACCCCACTCTCTCCTCAATCACTGGCTGACTACTTCCATGACAAGTTGCAAAAGATCAACCTTGAGTTCACTACCAAGCCACCTCCTCCCCTTCACCCTTCAACCCTCTCCCTCAACCAACCAACCCTGGCCCCATCTCCCTCCTACCCTTCCTCTCCAAAATACTTTGATTTTCTTTTCTCCCAGACCATCCTCGATCCGCTTCAATCCGGTTTTCACCCCCTACACTCAATGACCTGTTCCTCGCCAAATCCAGAGGTCACTACTCCATCCTCATCCTCCTCGATCTCTCCGCCGCTTTTGACACTGTCAATCATGATTTACTTCTTGCCACATTGTCCTCGTTTGGGTTCCAGGGCTCTGTCCTCTCCTGGTTCTCCTCCTATCTCTCCCACCGAACCTTCAGAGTACACTCTCATGGATCTTCTTCCACCCCCATCCCGCTCTCTGTTGGAGTTCCCCAGGGATCTGTCCTTGGACCCCTTCTTTTTTCAATCTACACCTCTTCCTTTGGCTCACTGATCTCATCTCATGGTTTCCAGTATCATCTCTACGCTGATGACACCCAGCTGTATCTCTCCACACCAGACATCACCGCGGAGACCCAGGCCAAGGTATCGGCCTGCTTATCTGACATTGCTGCATGGATATCCAACCGCCACCTGAAACTGAACATGGCCAAGACTGAGCTTATCATCTTTCCACCAAAACCCATTTCTCCTCTTCCTCCGCTCTCGATCTCAGTTGACAACACCCTCATCGTCCCCGTCTCATCTGCCTGTAACCTCGGAGTCATCTTCGACTCCTCCCTCTCCTTCTCTGCGCATATCCAGCAGACAGCCAAGAGCTGTCGCTTCTTCCTCTTTAACATCAGCAAAATTCTCCCTTTCCTCTCTGAGCACACCACCCGAACTCTCATCCACGCTCTCATTACCTCTCGCCTTGACTACTGCAACCTACTCCTCACTGGCCTCACACTTAACCATCTATCCCCCCTTCAATCCGTTCAGAACTCTGCTGCACGTCTTATATTCCACCTGAACTGATATACTCATATCACCCCTCTCCTCAGGTCACTTCACTGGCTTCCGATCAGATACAGCATACAGTTCAAGCTTCTCCTTCTTACCTACAAATGCACTCAGTCTGCAGCCCCTCACTACCTCTCTACCCTCATCTCCCCTTACGTTCCCGCCTGACACCTCCGCTCACAGGACAAATCCCTCCTCTCAGTACCCTTCTCCACCACCGCCAACTCCAGGCTCCGCCCATTCTGCCTCGCCTCACCCTACGCTTGGAATAAACTTCCTGAGCCCTTACGCCAAGCCTCCTCCCTACCCATCTTCAAATCCTTACTCAAAGCCCACCTCTTCAATGTTGCTTTCAGCACCTAACCTTTATACCTTTCAGGAAATCTAGACTGCCCCATTTTGACAACCCCTACTCGACTGACTGTACATTTGTCCTTTAGATTGTAAGCTCTCTGAGCAGGGACTGTCCTTCTATGTTAAATTGTACAGCGCTGCTAGTAGTGCTTTAGAAATGTTAGTTAGTAGTAGTAGTAGTACCCCTGCCCGAGCCAAGCGAAACGAGGGGCTGGAGATCCAGTGAGTATCCAGCCCCCTAACCCCCCCCCCCCCCAGCATCCCACTGATGTCCCTGGTGGCCCAGTGGGCCACAGATAAATCGAGTGGGATGGGGGGGGGGACCGGAGGTCCGCTAGACCTCCAGCACCCTGTTGCTGGGGGAGGGGGATCGGGGTTGTTGCCGGGGTTGCTGCATTGGTGAGAATGGGGGGCTAGCAAGCATGCAAATGCATGCTGGACAGGGCTCACCATTCCTCCCCAATGGTCTGCAAACTCTAACACCAGCTCTGAACTGGCGTAGGGTTTGCCACAGCTGTGAGCCAGTCTCTGGCGCGCTGGTTGCTGATCATGGGGGATGAATAGGTTTAGCATGCATTTACATGCTACTTGCGCTTAGAGCCCTGTTTTGCATGCATTTGCATGCTAGTTGCATTTAGAGCCTGCGAGCGTGTTTCACGGGGCAGTAGCAAACTCAGGCACTAATATGATGCTAATAGTCTCTAGCACCTGCGTTTGGTTCTGATCTTCGGCCCGTAAAGCTTGTGACCTTTTTGTCTCGCAAACCAGAAGTACAGTTGCACGTTTATGAGAGTAAAAGCAGCCTCATTTGTTTGGGAGTAGTTTGAAGGAGATCCATATGTTACCGGTACATAAATAGAGACAGAGAAGTTTCTGGCTTTTTAAAAAAAGTTTTAGTACTATCCAGTCTGCCATACTTCACAGATGACATTTTAGTTTCAACTCAGAAGATGTATGAGTAAAGTGTCTCAAAACACATCGCAAATTAATAAGCTGTATATTTTAGTATGGAAATAGGAAACATAAAGCACAGTTTGACAGAAGTAACATTCAGTAGGATTTGGGGTTTGTTGGGGAGATGTGTTAAGTATACAGAAAAAAGCAACACTGGGCCTTTAAGACTGGGACACTTGAAATTCTTTATTGATGACCCGACACGGGCCATGTTTCGGCGTTACACAACGCCTGCCTCAGGGGTCAAAGAAAAGCTCGATAATATACACGTGGGATAAGTTCAATGCCCCAAGAGTTAATAGAGGATATTCACTAATGGCCACACGGGCGGAAGCGAGGCTCAACAACAAAGCCTTTTCTGTCACATCAATTGGCGCTGGTATTAACACTTGGGGCATTGAACTTATACCACGTGTATATTATCGAGCTTTTCTTTGACCCCTGAGGCAGGCGTTGTGTAACGCCGAAACACGGCCCGTGTCGGGTCATCAATAAAGAATTTCAAGTGTCCCAGTCTTAAAGGCTCAGTGTTGCTTTTTCCTGTATAAAATATATAACTTGGATAGTGAATTAAGCGTCTAGAAAAATGACGCGACAGAGTCTGAAATCAGACTCTTTTCCCCAGGTACTTTTTATATGGTGTTTGTATGAAATTAATACCAAAGCTTAAAAGAAATCAGTGAAGGTGCTAGATGTTTCTGGAATAAAGCCAGGAAAGAGTGGATTATTGCAAAACTGTTTTAACTTGGGACTTTACAGCTTTTGAGTTCAGAACAAAGAATCTCCTTTCAGATAACATCTTTGATTTGGATTTGGACAGTTCATACCTGTGGGACAGCATTTTTGGGAAAGTGGTGAACAGGCCAGTTTTGAGGTTGTTAATACATATTTTTATCAATACCTTTTTCTAAACACTTGAACTGGTATTTTTTCCCCTTAATAAAACGTATACAAGTAAGAAATTCATAAAACTGTTGTTCACATGAATTATATTTTGATTACTTTATTCCCAAACAAGGTCAGATCATAACCAGGGGCGTATCTGGAATCCGGCGGTAGGGGGGGCCAGAGCCAGAGAGGGGGGCACATTTTTGCCTCCCTCCCCCCCCCCTGCCGCCGCCGCCTCTCTCCACCCCCCTCCCCGCCGTCAACCCTCCCCCGCTGCTTACTTTTGCTGGCGGGGGGCCCCAACCCCCGCCAGCCGAGGTCCAACCCGCAGTCTTCAAATTTCGTCTTCCTCCGTGGCCATGCTGCAAGGAAGTAACGCTGCAGTGCTGATTCGCGCGTACAACGTGCTGCGACGTCAGACTCCGAACTGGATTCAACGAATCAGCACTGCAGCGTTACTTCCTTGCAGCATAGCCATGGAGGAAGACGAAATATGAAGACTGCGGGTCGGACCTCGGCTGGTGGGGGTTGGGGCCCCCCGCCAGCAAAAGTAAGCAGCGGGGGAGGGTTGACAGCGGGGAGGGGGGCCAGGGCAAAATCTGCGGGGGCCCAGGCCCCTGTGGCCCCACGCAGATACGCCCCTGATCATAACACTCGTCCAGTGTATATGACTACCATATGAGCCACCTCCTCCTCTTCACTCTTTAACCCACTCCTTCAACCAACCAACCAACCAACCCAGGCCTGCTTCTCCTCCTTCCCTGATATCACCGAAGAGGAAACTGCCCACCTTCTTTCTTCCTCGAAGTGCACCACCTGTTCCTCTGATCCCATCTCCACCAATCTACTTAACACCATCTCTCCTACAGTTAACCCCTCCATCTGTCACATCCTCATCCTCTCTCTCTCCACTGCAACTGTCCCTGACACCTTCAAGCACGCTGTAGTCACACCACTTCTCAAAAAACCATCACTGGACCCCACCTGTCCCTTCAACTACCGCCCCATCTCCCTCCTACTCTTCCCCTCCAAGATACTTGAACGCGCTGTCCATAGTCGCTGCCTCGAGTTTCTCTCCTCTCATGCCATCCTCGATCCGCTTAAATCCAGCTTTCACCCACTTCACTCGACAGAAACGGCACTCTTTAAAGTCTGTAATGACCTGCTCCTTATTAAATCCAAAGGTCACTACTCCATCCTCATCCTCCTCGACTTATCCGCCGCTTTTGACACTGTCAATCATAATTTACTTCTTGACACACTGTCCTCATTCGGGTTCCAAGGCTCTGTCCTCTCCTGGTTCTCCTCTTATCTCTCCCAACGTACCTTCAGAGTATATTCTCATGGATCTTCCTCCACCCCCATCCCACTCTCCGTTGGTGTTCCTCAAGGATCTGTCCTTGGACCCCTTCTTTTCTCAATCTACACCTCTTCCCTGGGCTCGCTGATCTCATCTCATGGCTTCCAATACCATCTTTATGCTGACGATACCCAGCTTTATCTCTCCACACCAGACATCACGGTGGAAACCCAGGCCAAAGTATCGGCCTGCCTATCAGACATCACTGCCTGGATGTCCAATCGTCATCTGAAACGGACCATGGCAAAGACTGAGCTCATTGTTTTTCCGCCCAAACCCTCTTCTCCTCTTCCTCCATTCTCCATTTCTGTTAACAACACCCTCATCCTCCCCGTTTCATCAGCCCGCAACCTGGGAATCATCTTCGACTCCTCCCTCTCCTTCTCTGCCCATATCCAGCAGACAGCCAAGACCTGTCGCTTCTTCCTCTATAATATTAGCAAAATTCGCCCGTTTCTCTCTGAACAGACCACCCGAACCCTCATCCACTCGCTCGTTACCTCCCGCCTTGACTATTGCAACCTACTACTCACCGGCCTCCCACTTAACCATCTATCCCCCCTTCAATCCATTCAGAATTCCGCCACGCGTCTTATCTTCCGCATGGACCGATATACTCACATCACCCCTCTCATCAAGTCACTTCACTGGCTCCCGATCAGATACCGTATACAGTTCAAGCATTTGTACTAACCTACAAATGCACTCAATCTGCTGCCCCTCATTACCTCTCTACCCTCATCTCCCCATACGTTCCTACCTCCGCTCACAGGACAAATCCCTCCTATCAGTACCCTTCTCCACCACTGCCAACTCCAGACTCCGCCCCTTCTGCCTCGCCTCACCCTATGCTTGGAATAAACTTCCCGAGCCCGTACGCCATGCGCCCTCCCTGCCCATCTTCAAATCCCTACTCAAAGCCCACCTCTTCACTATAGCTTTTGGCACATAACCACTTACCTCTATTCAGGTAACCCACACTGCCTCCATTTGATTGACTGCATACCTGTCCTTTAGATTGTAAGCTCTTTTGAGCAGGGACTGTCCTTTCTCGTTTAAAATTGTACAGCGCTGCGTAACCCTGGTAGCGCTTTAGAAATGTTAAGTAGTAGTAAGAGAAAGAAAAAAGTATGTTTGATATTTTGTGAGAAAAATCAGTGAAAAAGAACTCTTGAGTTTACCCGACTGTTGTTCAATGGGAAGAGCTGTAGCAAAAGATGGGGAAACTCGTCCTCCTAATTAGGGCTGCATTTCTGAAGCAGGCTGTTACGTGTTTTCTAAACAGCAGGCAGAATAGTTGTATTAAGAAATAAATTAAAGAATAAAAAGTAATGAAAAGAAACAAGTTACAAAATGAACAAATTTTAGATTACAAATGTTCATCAAAATGCAGCCCTAAATAAAGCATCATGATTAATCCTGTGATTAATGGTGCAATTCAAGGTATGTTATTTATTTGTTTTTCTTCCCACTGCAAGTCAATTAACCCTCCATTGTCCAGAGTCAGAAGCTACTGCAGTGGGGGGGGGGGGGGGGGGAGCATACTTTTCTTCCTTTCCCAAATAAAGATATTACTGATTCCCTTCTATTTCAAGATTAGGGTTGAAATATTATTTTTTTCTCTTTTAGCTGGAAGTTTCCCAAATGTTCTCCATTAAAGGTCACCCCCCCCCCCCTACATTTTTTGGCAAAAAATTAATAATGTAGTGGAGGTGTTGGTGAAATGTCTTAAGCAAAGAAACATTGATAGTTCTGTGTTTGATACACAATTTTATTGGCAGCAAATTATCGCATTGTGTGAAGATTAAAATTTAGAAGAAAGTTCTTTGACACACTTCATTTAGCATCTCTTTGGCAAAAGGCCTCTTCTCAAAAATTGTACAGTGCCTCCTTGAATCTTGTCCCAACCCTGTCATTTTTCTTGAATTGGAACTATGAAACGGCTGCTTTACAATCGTTTTCCTTATCAAGATGAGAATTTGTTATACTAAGCTCTACTTTTAGTGCCTTTTATATGTGACTGTGTTTTGGAATCGGGAGTTATTTGTATATATAACCAAATCGTTCTTTTTTTCACTGGCAGGCTATTGTATTATTCCTTTTAGTCTGAGAATTTGCCTCATGGCTCCAAGCACAAATCAATGAATTTGCTGAAATTCAGCCACAACCCTCTGGTCAGCCAGTCACACTAAGGTGAGCCTTTTCTGATTTGTTTTTCACACAGTTGACATAGACTTGCAATACAAACACCTCCTAGAAACTTAACAAATAGAGAAGCCACACTGGTAAAGAGGAGATTTTACTAATAAAATAACTGACTATGCAACACAGTTTGGATTGGATTAAATATCAGACATTAGTATCTAGCCTGGTGGTTTTGCATCTTTATAGAATATTGTTAGATGTGTTACATCACAACATTGTTTAGAGTTTTCCCCAAATTCATGATCTAGTTTGGTAGAAAAATGTGTGGGGAAGAGGTTGGTATACAGAGCATCCCAGTTTATAAACCCCAGTATCAGTCAGGGCATCCCAGTATATAAACCCCAATATCGGTCAGGTGTAATGTGAGGAACATGGAATGTCCTTAGGACAGCAGACAAGAACTCTTAACCCTAAATAAGCACATAGATGTACATGTGGGAAGGGGGGGCATGGTGCCAGGGTTTGAGCAGATGACTGACACAGCACAGTCACCCAGAGATCTGCTTTGGAGAAGGTCACAGCAATTGTGAGTGACAACTCCTAAATTACTACTACTACTACTAACTAACATTTCTAAAGCGCTACTAGGGTTACGCAGCGCTGTACAATTTAAACATAGAAGGACAGTCCCTGCTCAAAGAGCTTACAATCTAAAAGACAAGAGAACAATCTAAAGACAAGTGTACAATCTAGAGGACGAGTGAACAGTTAGTTAATCTGATAGGGTGGATAGATTGGGGCATTCTATATTTCTCAAGCGGTTAGGCGCCGAAGGCAGCATTGAAGAGGTGAGTTTTAAGCAGAGATTTGAAGATGGGTAGGGAGGGGGCATGGCGTATGGGTAAAGGAAGATTGTTCCAGGCATAGGGTGAGGCAAGGCAGAATGAGCGGAGCCTGGAGTTGGCAGTGGTGGAGAAGGGTACTGAGAGAAGGGCTTTGTCCTGTGAGCAGAGGTTACGGGCGGGAACATAGGGGGAGATGAGGGTGGAGAGGTAGTGAGGAGCCGCAGACTGAGTGCATTTGTAGGTAAGGAGGAGGAGCTTGAATTGTATTCGATATCTGATCGGAAGCCAATGAAGTGATTTGAGGAGAGGGGTGATATGAGTATATCGGTTCTGGCGTAATATAAGACGTGCGGAAGCGTTCTGAACGGATTGAAGGGGGGATAGATGGCTGAGTGGGAGGCCGGTGAGGAGTAAGTTGCAGTAATCAAGGCGAGAGGTAATGAGAGCGTGGACGAGAGTTCGTGTGGTGTGCTCAGAGAGGAAAGGGTGAATTTTGCTGATGTTGAAGAGGAAGAAGTGACAGGTCTTGGCAGTCTGTTGGATATGCGCAGAGAAGGAGAGGGAGGAGTCGAAGATGACTCCGATGTTGCGGGCAGATGGGACGGGGAGGATGAGGGTGTTATCATGTGTGAATGTTTTTGGTTGTTTTGGGGGTCACATTGAGATTGCTATTGTCCTTCAAAGAATCCCACTTCAATAGCCTTAAATGCAGGGTGAACTTTGACATCTTCAGACAGTACAGTAGGTTGCACTACTTTTTTGTGCATAATTTCTACAAACACTGCAAACCATATATGTGAATTTAGGTAAAATAGTGGGATATAAAACTGCAACAGGTTAATCACCAGGTGTAGCCTAATGATGAGAATAGGTGCTTAGTATCTTAACTTTCTGGGTTCAACTTCCACTTTGGTAGCAGGACCTCTTTATCTCCCCGAGCCCATACGCCAGGCCCCCTCCCTGCCCATCTTCAAATCTCTGCTTAAAACCCACCTCTTCAATGTCGCCTTCGGCACCTAACCTCTACACCTCTACCCAGGAAATCTAGTCTGCTCAACTTGACATTTCGTTCTTTAGATTGTAAGCTCCTTTGAGCAGGGACCGTCCTTCTTTGTTTATTTTGTACAGCGCTGCGTAACCCTAGTAGCGCTCTAGAAATGTTAAGTAGTAGTAGTAGTGATGGTCATTGCTTCAAGGCTTCTTGCTTTGCAGCATGTAATAAATGTTGTAGGTTTAAAATTAGCCCTGCTGTCTTTAATAGAAGGGATATGGTGATGGTTTACTATAGAACAGAGGGTAAGTGAGGAAATGCCTTCAGCTGCCTATGGAGAGCTCTGCCCTAGTGGTTGGAGTACCTACCTTTGAACTGAATGTTGTGGGTTCAGTTCCCACTTTTGTAGCAGGACCTCTTTATACCCAGGTTGGTTTGTTGTTCCTTTTTTTATGATCATTGCTTCAAGGCTTCTTGCTCTGCAGCATGTAATAAATGTGGGTTTAAAATTAGCCCTGCTGTCTTTAATGGAATATAATGTATTGTACTATTTTTGGATCTTGCCAGTTACTTCTGACCTGGATTGGCCACTGTTGGAAACAGGATGCTGGGCTTGATGGACCTTTGGTCTTTCCCACTATGGCAATACTTATGTTCTTATGAGAATTCTTTTATACCTCTATATTGCACCATGGTGTGACCTGAGTATTGCATTCAGAATTCTGGGTGCTGTATCTCAGAAAAGATATAGCAAAATTAGAAAAGGTTGATAGAAGAGGAACCAAAATGATAGAGGGGATGGAACGCACTTCGTATGAGGAAAAGCTAAAGAGGTTAGTTCTCTTTAGCTTGGAAAAGAGATGGATGAAGGTAGATATGATTGAGGTCTACAAACGTCTTAGTGGTGTAGAACGAGTAGAAGTGAATCGATTTTTTTTAAATTAATTAATTAATTAATTTAATTAAACAGTACAAAGACTAGGGGACAGTCAAAGTTAAAGAGAATAGAAGGAAAAAGACGGGGGGGGGGAGAATAGTGAGGGGAGAAACCGATCTCCATTGTTGATAGAAAGATAGTATTAGTAGACAAGGAAGGGTAGATATGTCTGAACTGCCAGCAGGCCTTTCTTCAGGGACAGTCCTATCATATCAGAAAGGTGTCCTCTAAAGGAAACGTTTAGAAGTCTATTTTACATTTTGTCAATGTGGTCTGCATTCTAACATAGGGGGGCAGGGAATTCCATACCTGAAAAAATGGAGTCACCTGTTGTGTCATAACCTTCCAGATGGTCCACTTTAAGACTAATGGGCCACAGTTATTGCAGTTATCTTTTTCAATTTCTCTGGCCAACAAGTTTGTGTAACAAAATTTGTGCAGTTAATTAAAACCAAAAAATGGATACCCACACAAATCTTTTGTATACTGAACACATTGGGCTAATATTGAGCCTACAGCACTGATCATTTTTTTTAAATGTGGCCACCTTGGGTAAAAATAATCTGAATGTTCAGCAGGCAGAATCCAGTGTCTGTAGTAGAATTATCCAGTGTTTGCAGTTGTGGCTTTCCTGATAATGACCATGTTCAGCTGCTATCTGGACAGCCAGTTGGCATATTCTAAAGACAATCACTGCTATATGCATAAGTGCCAGGTCCACCCACAGACAGTCCCGACACTTTCCGGAGAGTGTCATGGCAGCCAAAACATTTGGGCTGGTTAGCAGGTCCTGCTATGTTGATAAACCCCTTTGAATGTCAGCCCCATTGTAAATAAAAGCTGGGAAATCTAATTTCTTATACAAAGCTGTGTTTCCTGAAATGGCCAGAAGAGAAGGATAAACACAGTTGTAGATGAACAATATAAATTAAAACAAGTGTCACAATAACCAAACAAGTCATGTCTGATGCATTCATTTTATAAATAATCAAAAGCTTCAGTAAAAAAATACTATTGTGTTGCATTACAGAAAAAAGTAACATGGTAGACAATGTCATTCAGACAATGAAATCTAATAATACATCGTTACAGAGACAGATAAAGAGAGACTGCTAGAGAGAGAGAGAGAGGTAACATGAGAGACTGTAATGTCATTCAAACAATGAAATCTCATTATACACAGAGAGACACTGTGTGCGTGGGAGAGAGAGAGAGAGAGAGATTTAATGTCATTCAAACAATGAAATCTAATGATACACAGAGAGACTGTGTGTGTCTGTGTGTGTGTGTGTGTGTGAGAGAGAGAGAGAGAGAGCGCGCGAGAGAGATTTAATGTCATTCAAACAATGAAATGTCATTATACACAGAGAGACTGTGTGTGTGTGTGTGTGTGTGTGTGTGTGTGTGTGTGTGAGAGAGAGAGAGAGAGAGATTGTAATGTCATTCAAGCAATGACATCTCATTATACATTGTCAGAGAGACAACTAGAGAGAGAGAGAAGTTGCATAGGAGATTGCAACTATATAATTCCTGTGATTTCAATGTGGAAGAAACAGATGAAACATAAAACAGTTGAGTCCATCTTCTGCAGAACCCGACATCAGCAGATATTTCATTCATAATGGACCAAATCAGAAAAGTCTCAAAGAGCAGACTTTTTTTTTTAATTAACTGCATAAAGAAGAAAAAGGACAGTGTTAGAAAACAGGAAAATTCAAAACCCCAGCAGGTCAATAATAAAAAGTGCCAAAAATTATATCCTTCCCCTTCTGAATCACAGGCTCAGTAATTGAAGGGCAATTCCATAATTTGGCACCTACAGTTAGGTAGCTGGAAGGCATGTGGTGGAAACCCATTCTATTAAGAAATTAAGTGCACAATTTCATTTATAGAATACAGTACTAATGCAACAGAGTTTAATATTTACTGTTCGCACGAGTGCCTAAATGTAACAGACACCCAAGTATTTTACAGTAATCTGTAAAGGAATTAAGCGTCTACATTCCTATATAGAATACACTACTAGTATAACCAGGTATTTACACACTTCATATTTAGTGCAAACACTAGTGCCTAAATATCACAAGTACTCAAGTATTTTATAGTATTCTGTAACTGAGTATTTACACACTTAACATTAAGTGTGAGCACTAGTGCCTAAATGTAACAGACACCCAAGTATTTTACAGTAATCTGTAAAGGAATTTTCATGGAGGGAGTAGTGGATGCTTGGAATGCTATCCCGCGGGAGGTGGTGGAAATTAAAACGGTAACGGAATTCAAACATGCATGGGATAAGCATAAAGGAATCCTGTGCAGAAGGAATGGATCCTCAGGAGCTTAGTCAAGATCGGGAGGCGGGGCTGGTGGTTGGGAGGTGGGGATAGTGCTGGGCAGACTTATACGGTCTGTGCCAGAGCCGGTGGTGGGAAGCGGGACTGGTGGTTGGGAGGCAGGGATAGTGCTGGGCAGACTTATACGGTCTGTGCCAGAGCCGGTGGTGGGAGGCAGGGATAGTGCTGGGCAGACTTATACGGTCTGTGCCAGAGCTGGTGTGGGAGGCGGGGCTGGTGGTTGGGAGGCGGGGATAGTGCTGGGCAGACTTATACGGTCTGTGCCCTGAAGAACACAAGTACAAATCAAAGTAGGGTATACACAAAATTAGCACATATGAGTTATCTTGTTGGGCAGACTGGATGGACCGTGCAGGTCTTTTTCTGCCGTCATCTACTATGTTACTATGTTACTACCCGCCTTATTTTTGAAAGAGAAAAACGCCTATAGTGCGACCTAAATCGGGAGATAGACGTTTATCTCGCAAAGGCGCCCCAATCGGTATAATCGAAAGCTGATTTTAGGCGTTTCCAACTGCACTCCGTCGCGGAAGCGAATAAAGTTGACGGGGGCGTGTCGGAGGCGTGGTGGAGGCGGAACTGGGGCGTGGTTATCAGCCGAGGAGAGATGGGCGTCTTTAGCTGATAATCGGGAAAAAAAGGCGTTTTGACCGCGATTTTGGGTCACTTTTTTTTTACCCTTTTTTTTTCACGAACAAGTCCCAAAAAAGTGCCCCAACTGCCCAGATTACCACTGGAGGGAATCGGGGATGACCTCCCCGGACTCTCCCAGTGGTCACTAACTCCCTCCCACCAATAAAACCCCACTTTAAAAACTTTATTACAGCCTGTGTGCCAGCCTCAAATGCCGTACCCACCTCCATGACAGCAGAATGTGTTTCATCCTGTCACAGCCTTTCCCTGGGTCAGATGTGGCTCTCGGGTGCAGTACAGGGTCACATCAGCATTGCATTGTGGTGGGTGTAGGGTATTGGGCTCCGTGATTTCATTAGCTTGTGTTACAGTCTCACGATGTTGGTAGTTGGTAGGCTCTTCTCCGATGGTGCTTTTCCCCCTGCCTACTGGGTCAGAGTGTGCCCTGTTGTGTTTCCTGTTGTAGTCCATGCGGTAGTGGCCATTTTTGTAAGCCAGTTTTAGTTCCCTTTCCTGTGTTAGCCACGTTACAGAACTTAGTTCTTACCTTGAATGTGGCTGAAAGAGGGCATTGTACAGCATTCTGCCAGCTCTGACCTACTGCTCATCTCAGTAGCAGGGAGACTCATTGCCAGTGGGGCACAACCTCTGATCTGCAGTTAACTGTGAGTAAACGTGCTTATTCCAATAAAGGACATTTTCGGAGAGATTAGTCTTCAGGTGTCAACTGGTGTGCCAATGTTATACAGCAGCAACAAGTCCTAGAGGCCTGCGTGTATGCAGGTCCCTGGAGCACTTTTAGTGGGTACCGCAGTGCACTTCAGCCAGGTGGACCCAGGCACATCCCCCCCCCCCCCCACCTGCAACACTTGTGCTGGTAAATGGGAGGCCTCCAAAACCCACTGTACCCACATGTAGGTGCCCCCTTCACGCCTAAGAGCTATGGTAGTGTTGTACATTTGTGGGTAGTGGGTTTTGGGGGAGGGGGGTTGGGTGTTCAGCACCCTTGGTAAGGGAGCTACACATGTGGGAGCTTTTTCTGAAGTCCACCGCACTAACCTAGGGTGCCCAGTTGGTGTCCTGGCATATCAGGGGGGCCAGTGTACTACCAATCCTGGCCCCTCCCACGATCAAATGGCTCGGATTAGGACGTTTTTGATCTGGGCGTTTTTAGTTTCCATTATCGCTAAAAAAAAAACAAACGCCCAGCTCAAAAACGTCCATTTTTTCAAAAATACGGTTCAGCCCGCCCCTTCACGGACCCATTCTCGGAGATAAACACCCATGGAGATAGGCGTTTCCGTTCAATTATGCCCCTCTAAGTCTACATTTCTATATAGAATACAGTACTAGTGTAACCAGGTATTTGCACACTTCATATTTAGTGCAAACACTAGTGCCTAAATATCAGAGATACTCAAGTATTTTATAGTATTCTGTAACTGGGTATTTACACGCTTAACATTAAGTGTGAGCACTAGTGCCTAAATGTGACAGGCACCGTATACATATATAGAATTTGGTCCATCTTGTCTGAATGTTTTCCTGAGGATCCTTTTTCCTGTCACAGAAAGTTGTAGACCATCATTAGAGTACAGCTTCTATTTTTCCACATATTGCCCTATGTATCTGAAACCTTCTGGCTTCAAGCCACTTATTGAATTCCTCTGTTTTACGTAATATTTCCTCTTTTCCCATATGTAGAAATGACTTCGGAAAAAGCTACAATCCAAGCCAAGGGCTTGAGTCTCTCTCCAAGCTTCTGGAACACTCTCTGTGCTCCAAAGTTGCTATTGTTGTCTGGGTCACTTGTCCCCAGGTGGATTACAATATCAGTATTAGATTCTTTACTCTCTTCTCGGATCACATTCAGCATTTGATTGGTACTTCTGGTAGCAGAGGATCCTGGAAGGTATTTCACTCTGTAGGAAGCCTTGAATTGTGGTCCTCAGTTAATGTCTCTTGTAATGTATTGAATATGGGTCTGATACTATGTGTGATACTCTGTATAGATCCTGTGTCACAGGGACAGGGAGTATCTGGAGTATAGAAGTGTCAGACTCCCTCTGCAGACAGGACAGCACAGAGCCAGAACCCGTATAATTAACAGTCTTGATTCAGCAAAACTGGTTGCCACCAGCTGAATTAAAACCAGATATTCAGTACCAGCCCTAAACTCCTACCTGCACTGAACATGACCTGGTGCCTAGTAGAGTCTGAGGCTCAATTTCACACAACTTAGACTTACAACATTCCACAGGTTACTATCAGGCTCATTTTCAAAAGAGAAAAATGTCCAAAAAGTGACATAAGTACATAAGTATTGCCATACCGGGACAGACCAAAGGTCCATCAAGCCCAGCATCCTGTTTCCAACAGTGGCCAATCCAGGTCACAAATACCTGGCAAGATCACAAAAATGTACAAAACATTTTATACTGCTTATCCCAGAAATAGTGGGTTTTCCCCAAGTACATTTAATAATGGTCTATGGACTTTTGCTTTAGGAAGCCGTCCAAACCTTTATAAACTCCGCTAAGCTACTACTACTATTTAGCATTTCTATAGCGCTACAAGGCATACGCAGCACTGCACAAACATAGAAGAAAGACAGTCCCTGCTCAAAGAGCTTACAATCTAATAGAACCGCCTTTACCACATTCTCTGGCAACGAATTCCAGAGTTTAATTAAACGTTGAGTGAAGAAAACTTTTCTCCAATTTTGTTTTAAATTTACTACATTGTAGCTTCATCACATGCCCCCTAGTCCTAGTATTTTTGGAAAGCGTAAACAGACAGTTCATGTCTACCCGTTCAACTCCACTCTTTATTTTATAGACCTCTATGATATCTCCCCTCAGCTTCCTTTTCTCCAAGCTTAAGAGCCCTAGCTGTTTTAGCCTTCCCTCATAGGGAAGTCATCCTTTATCATGTCGTCGCCTTTCTCTGTACTTTTTCTAATTCCACTGTATCTTTTTGAGAGTATCACACACAGTATCTGAATTATAAACATTACATTATACAGGTTCTGGCTCGGTGCTCTCATGACTGCACAGGGAGTCTTACACTTCTATACCCCAGACACCCCCTGTCCCTGTGACACAGGGTCTGTACAGAGTATCACACACAGTATCTGACATATACATTACATTATACAGGTTCTGGCTCGGTGCTGTCCTGTCTGCTCAGGGAGTCTGACACTTCTGTACCCCAGACACTCCCTGTCAATGAGTTATAGGCTCCTATATAGGGGTATCACACATAGCTATAGTATCACTCCTATTATTCAGGTACCTGGCTTTGTGCATTCTTGTCTGCAGAACGGAGTGCAGCATTTCATTTCCCCACCGCAGTCATAATCACTCTGGCAAGTAGGTTCGGGCACATCCGCAGAACACATTGTGCTTGGCACTGGACAGTATCCAGGTTTAACTGTAATAAAGAAGAGTTTTACTCGTTGTGGTTATGGTCACGGGTGGTTCCTCTCGAGGGTTCAAGGCTAAGAAATACATTATTTGTTCAGACTAACCAAGCAGCTGACTTGATACTTTTCTGCAGATTAGTAAAAAGTTATTCTGCACAACCATTCAGTTGAGTCATTTACTGTTTTGATCTACTTAGATTTCAGCAAAGCTTTTGACACCGTTCCCCACAGAAGGCTTTTAAATAAACTGGATGGGCTGCAGATAGGACCTGAAGTGGTGAACTGGATTAGGAACTGGTTGACGGACAGACGCCAGAGGGTGGTGGTGAATAGAGTTCGCTTGAAGGTGGGAAAGATGAGTAGTGGAGTGCCTCAAGGATCGGTGCTGGGGCCGATTCTGTTCAATATATTTGTGAGTGACCTTGCCGAAGGGTTAGAAGGTAAAGTTTGCCTATTTTCAGATGATACTAAGATCTGTAACAGAGTGGACACCCGGAAGGGAGTGGAAAACATGAAAAAGGATCTGAGGAAGCTAGAAGAATGGTCTAAGGTTTGGCAATTAAAATTCAATGCGAAGAAATGCAAAGTGACGCACTTAGGAAATAGACATCCACGGGAGACGTATGTGTTAGGCGGCGAGAGTCTGATAGGTACGGACGGGGAGAGGGATCTTGGGGTGATAGTATCTGAGGATATGAAGGCAACGAAACAGTGTGACAAGGCGGTGGCCGTAGCTAGAAGATTGCTAGGCTGTATAGAGAGAGGTGTGACCAGCAGAAGAAAGGAGGTGTTGATGCCCCTGTATAAGTCGATGGTGAGGTCCCATTTGGAGTATTGTGTTCAGTTTTGGAGGCCGTACCTGGCGAAGGATGTAAAAAGAATCGAAGTGGTGCAAAGAAAAGCTACGAGAATGGTAAGGGATTTGCGTTCCAAGACGTATGAAGAGAGACTTGCTGACCTGAACATGTATGGAGGAAAGGAGAAACAGGGGTGATATGATACAGACGTTCAAATATTTGAAAGGTATTAATCCGCAAATGAACCTTTTCTGGAGATACGAAGGCGGTAGAACGAGAGGACATGAAATGAGATTGAAGGGGGGCAGACTCAAGAAAAATGTCAGGAAGTATTTTTTCACGGAGAGAGTGGTGGATGCTTGGAATGCCCTCCTGCAGGAGGTGGTGGAGATGAAAACGGTAACGGAATTCAAACATGCGTGGGATAAACATAAAGGAATCCTGTTCAGAAGAAATGGATCCTCAGGAGCTTAGCCGAGATTGGATAACAGAGCCGGTAGTGGGAAGCGGGGCTGGTGGTTGGGAGGCGGGGATAGTGGAGGGCAGACTTATACGGTGTGTGCCAGAGCCAATGGTGAGAGGCGGGGATAGTGCTGGGCAGACTTGTATGGTCTGTGCCCTGAAAAAGACAAGTACAAATCAAGGTAAGGTATACACAAAAAAGTGGCCCATTTCTTGAGCAGACTGGATGGACCGTGCAGGTCTTTTTCTGCTGTCATCTACTATGTTGCTATGTTACTATGATTAAAACACCAGCTATGTTGGCCAAAATATAAGTACATTAGTAATGCCACACTGGGAAAAGACCAAGGGTCCATCGAGCCCAGCATCCTGTCCCTGACAGCAGTCAATCCAGGCCAAGGGCACCTGTCAAGCTTCCCAAACATACAAACATTCTATACATGTTATTCCTGGAATTGTGGATTTTTCCCAAGTTTGTTTTTGTTATATTTGTACCCCGCACTTTCCCACTCATGGCAGGCTCAATACGGCTTACATGGGGCAATGGAGGGTTAAGTGACCTGCCCAGAGTCACAAGGAGCTGCCTGTGCCTGAAGTGGGAATTGAATTCAGTTCCTCAGTTCCCCAGGATCAAAGTCCACCACCCTAACCACTAGGCCACTCCTCCACTATGTCCATTTAGTAGTGGTTTATGGACTTGTCGAAACCGTCGAACCCCTTTTTAAGCTCTGCCAAACTAACCACCTTCACCATGTTCTCCGGCAATGAATTCCAGAGTTTAATTATGCGTTGGGTGAAGTAAGATTTTCTACGATTTGTTTTAAATTTACTACACTGTAGTTTCATTGCATGCCCCCTAGTCCTAGTATTTTTGGAAAGCGTGAACAGAAGTTTCACATCCACCTGTTCCACTCCACTCATTATTTTATATACCTCTATCATGTCTCCCCTCAGCCGTCTCTTCTCCAAGCTGAAAAGCCCTAGCCTCCTTAGTCTTTCTTCATAGGGAAGTCGTCCCATCCCCGCTATCATTTTAGTCGCCAGGGTCCAGTTTCTGGCCAGGGCTCAATATCCAGACAGAGCGGCAATATTCATTTTACTACTGGATAGTTTTCCAGTTAAAGTCACAACTTACTTTTTCTATCCTAACATTATCTCAATAGCACCTGGTTCAAATTAGGACCCTTTTTCTACATAGTAACATAACAGATGACGGTCCATCCAGTCTGCCCAACAAGACAAACTCATCACATATGGTATGATGTCATAGTTCATATATATATATATATATATATATATATATATATATTTACTATATATATATATATTGTAAGGAGGAGGTAGAAGGAAGGCAGAGAAGAGCTGATAGGGACAGTAAGCGAGGAAAGGAGAAAAACCCTCAGAGGGGAAAAGGGAGTAGGAGACTGATGAAAAGAGAAGAGAACTACAGAGCCCAGCAACACTTGCAAGGGAGGAGGGCACAAGAGAAACAGTACCACAACTCCCAGCAGGTAGTAGAGTAAGGGGGTGATTGGGAGATGGAGGATAATCAGGGGGAGGAGCAGAACCTGGGAGAGAGGGTGGGGGAAGACTCCATGGAGTGGGAGGAGATTGAACTAGGGGAGGAAAGCGAAAGGAAAGAGGTTGGTGAGGAGCAAATGGAGTTCTTTTGCTCAGGACAAAGAGAGGTTGAAAAGGAAGAGACTGCAGAGAGAGAGAAGCCAGAGATTTGAGGCCACTAAGTGACAATGCCTAGATGCGGTCTGGCTTCACGGAACTGTGGGAATTAATTACCTGAAGGAGGTCAGTCTGATCATTTGTGGGAGGTTGTCAGAGTGTTGGTGTCTGGCAAATGAGGGTGGTGAAAATGCCTCTAACTCCTAGGCAGTAGCAGAGAGGAGCGGAGGAATAGACTGAACCACAGGTTTTCCCAAGTCTTTAGCTAATTCTAAGACTGAACTGTTATTTGTTTGGTGTGTTGGAAAAGTGAAGCAAAGTGCACAGAGACCAACAGCTGTGGTACAGTGATCATACTGTTTTTCCCACTGGTACCGCGGTGGAATAAAGTACTCTGCAGGATAAATTTGGTACTGTGAATAATTATTTTTTGCAAGTGAGCAGAAGCAGTTCCTCTTAGGAGGTGGATTAGCCCCAATTGTGTGGGTGAAGACAGACAGCACGGAGAGGTGCGGGTCGAGAGTGGACAGCACGGAGAGGTGCGGGTCGAGAGCGGACAGCACGGAGAGGTGCTTGCTGACATTTGGTGGCCATGGTGGGATTTACAGTGAACTTCCACGTGAGTGAGGAGAGGCCTCAAGGAAACGGAGGGAGTTCCACAAACAGGCCAGTCGAGTTGCCAGAACGAGGTGGTGGTGTCCTGGAGGTTCCAGAAGCCCGTCGAGGGGGCCAACGCTGACAAAGGCGCAAAATCCTTGGCTATCCGGTGAGCATATTGCAGGGCCGGGAGGGATTTTGCTTATGCATGTGTGGTGCTGCAGGGTGGCAGGCCTATAAAAGCAGCTGCACTTGGATGTTGTTTTTCTTTGGTTTGTCTAGGTGAGAAGAAGACTGGCCACCATGGATCCAAAGGAGATGTTTTCCTTCATGGCCCATCAATTCCAAAAACAACAGGAACTGGCACACAAGCTGATGGAGGACTCCTTGGCTGCCTCGAGGGCTCAGCAACAGCCGCTTCTGGAACTGTGTCAAGAGTTGTTGAAAGGAGGAGCACGGGTACAGGCTGGGCCGACAGTGCCAGAGGGAGCTGCAACTAGAGGAGGACCTTTGCCAGGAGGCATGATGGGAATGAACTGGTTAACCTGGGGTAAGCTGTCTGATAAGGACGACATTGAGGATTACCTGGGGGCATTTGAACGGGTAGCGGTGGCTGCAGCCTGGCCAGGGGAGCAATGGACTATGAGGCTGGCTCCGGCGTTGTCCAGGGAGGCCTTGGCGGCTTTTTGCAGTCTCCCTGCTGTAGAGATTGTGGATTATGCTAAACTGAAACGGGCTATTTTGGACAGGTATGGACTAAGTAAGCAGTCATACCGGCGGAGATTTAGAGAATGGAGGTGGGCAGAGGGGGAGACGGCCAGGGCTTTGGCCCAGAAATTAATGGATTTGGCCACCAAGTGGTTAGCACCAGAAAAAAGCTCAGTGACACAAGTAATGTTAGAGCTGGTGTTGGAGCAGTTTCTGGAGGCCTTACCGGAAGAATTAAAAAGGGATTTGATTAGGCGGGGCTGTGGGTCCTTGGATGAAGCAGTTAAAAGTATGGAATGCTTTCTAGAGTCACAGCATGCGGGTGTGAGAGGGGTGCGGGCGGGGAAAGAAAGTTCTATAACAGGGTCTAGGCCTCTGCAGGCAAAGAGTGTACCGGCTAGTAAGGGAGAAAGGGGAGTGGAGGTCTCGGGGTATGCCGGGGATCGGATTTGCTATAGGTGTGGGCGTAAAGGACACTTAAGGAAAGATTTTAGGGCCAAAGAGGGCTTTACTTCTCACTCTTACAAGCAGGTTACACATCCCTTTTCTCAGGTCGTGGAGGTGAGGGGGTTGAAGGTGGAGGCCCTATTAGACTCGGGAGCTGATCAATCTATGCTTTCAAGGAGGTTATGGTCCCATATAAGTAAGGGAAAGAACGAACAGGGAGGGTCTAGTCCTGGTGAGGTAGCTATTCAATGTATTCATGGGGCTAGTACAAGAGACCCTTTACATTGGGTGACCATAAAAGGACCTATGGGGGCACACCGGATATTAGTAGCGGTGCTTCCTCGGCTGCCTCAGGACCTGATACTGGGGAGGGACTGGGCTCCGTTTTCCCAATATGTGAAGGGGGGAAAAACCTTTGTAACTACCCAGGCTCAGAGTCAAGCTCAGCAGGAGGGTGGGGAGGTTCTCCCTTTGGATCAGGTTTTCCCCTTTCATCCAGAGATTTTAGGTACTCCAGGGAAAAGTAGGAAAGGGGGCCGACAAAAAAAAGGAGCTCAGTAGAGAAGGAGGCAGGCTATGACAGAGGTTGAGGGGGAAGAAGATTTTCCAAGAGACCCGGGGGAGCTCATAGAGCAGTTTCCATCTTTCCCGAGGGAGCAGGAGTCTGATGGTACCTTGCAATATGCATGGAATAGGGCCTGGGGAGGGGAGGGGAGCTCTTTCCTGCACTTTGTGGTGGAGAGGAGGGCTGCTATTTAGAGTTAACTCAATAGCAGGGAAGGGGTGTCAGAAACAGTTGGTGATACCCAAGGGGTTTCGTAGCCTGATAATGAGATTAGCTCATGATCATCCTCTGGGGGGGGGGGGCATAAGGCAACACAGGGTACTCTGGACCAGGTTTTAATAAGGTTCTATTGGCCAGGGGTTTATAAGGAAGTGGAGGGCTACTGCCATTCCTGTGGACTCTGTCAGAAGGTAGCGGAGAGAGGGCCGGAGCGGGCGCCTTTATGTCCCTTGCCGCGCATCGGGGTCCCGTTAGGCCGGCTGGCTATGGATATTGTAGGACCGCTTCCCAAGTACATAAGTACATAAGTACATAAGTAGTGCCATACTGGGAAAGACCAAAGGTCCATCTAGCCCAGCATCCTGTCACCGACAGTGGCCAATCTAGGTCAAGGGCACCTGGCACGCTCCCCAAACGTAAAAACATTCCAGACAAGTTATACCTAAAAATGCGGAATTTTTCCAAGTCCATTTAATAGCGGTCTATGGACTTGTCCTTTAGGAATCTATCTAACCCCTTTTTAAACTCCGTCAAGCTAACCGCCCGTACCACGTTCTCCGGCAATGAATTCCAGAGTCTAATTACACGTTGGGTGAAGAAAAATTTTCTCCGATTCGTTTTAAATTTACCACACTGTAGCTTCAACTCATGCCCTCTAGTCCTAGTATTTTTGGATAGCGTGAACAGTCGCTTCACATCCACCCGATCCATTCCACTCATTATTTTATACACTTCTATCATATCTCCCCTCAGCCGTCTCTTCTCCAAGCTGAAAAGCCCTAGCCTTCTCAGTCTCTCTTCATAGGAAAGTCGTCCCATCCCCACTATCATTTTCGTCGCCCTTCGCTGTACCTTTTCCAATTCTACTATATCTTTTTTGAGATACGGAGACCAGTACTGAACACAATACTCCAGGTGCGGTCGCACCATGGAGCGATACAACGGCATTATAACATCCGCACACCTGGACTCCATACCCTTCCTAATAACACCCAACATTCTATTCGCTTTCCTAGCCGCAGCAGCACACTGAGCAGAAGGTTTCAGCGTATCATCGACGACGACACCCAGATCCCTTTCTTGATCCGTAACTCCTAACGCGGAACCTTGCAAGACGTAGCTATAATTCGGGTTCCTCTTACCCACATGCATCACTTTGCACTTGTCAACATTGAACTTCATCTGCCACTTGCACGCCCATTCTCCCAGTCTCGCAAGGTCCTCCTGTAATCGTTCACATTCCTCCTGCGACTTGACGACCCTGAATAATTTTGTGTCATCGGCGAATTTAATTACCTCACTAGTTATTCCCATCTCTAGGTCATTTATAAATACATTAAAAAGCAACGGACCCAGCACAGACCCCTGCGGGACCCCACTAACTACCCTCCTCCACTGAGAATACTGGCCACTGTTAATATATGGCCTGGCTTTAGATCTACCACTGGAATAGTGATGGGTAAAGCTATGCAGCCTAGAACAACTGAAAAAAATACTGACTAGGCCAAACAGCAAGCAAGTGAATTAATATTTGAGAATCTGAAAAAAGCAGGTCTGAACAATGAGTCCTGATACAAACTGGTACAACTTTTAAATCAAATATAGCACCTGTAATGAAAGATCAGATGAATAAAATGGAGCTTATTAGTTTTGGTATACAATGATACAGAGGTAATACAGAGTTCATGAGATGGTATGAAAGGTATGAAAAGTATGAAAAGTATTGCAGCCGGAAGATGTGAAACTGTTATCTCAACGCTTCCCAAAACATGTTGATAATTAGCAGTAGCTGAGAACGGAAGGAGGTGGGCACATCAGACAGCAGACCGCATGGGAAAGTATGCTCTCAGAAATTGCGAAATATTAGGAGCTAGGTATCTCACCATTCACTTCTATGGAGAAGATAGAGTATAAAAGAGGGGAGATTTTGGCTTAGTTTGAGAGTCCTCTCCAAAGCTTCTGTCAGACGGCGAAGCCCTGTGCGGCTGAAACCAGAATCTGATGTCTGTATTTGTATCAACTTGAAGACTTGTGTTTGGGTAAGAAATAAAATGTACCTATCTATCTAAACCTATCTCTGTCTTTATTTTTATTGATTCTATCTTCTCTTTACCTAACATTTAGTCTACAAGGTAGATCACATACAAGTGACACTCAGTCTTTGCAGAAACTTAGACAGATGTTTAATAAGATTTAGGTGGGAACATAAATGGCCCAGAATATACCTAGATCTAGAAAAACAGAAAGCTGTAGTTATGGGAATTAGTTTTCAATTACGGCTCCTAATGCCACCCCCTTGTGATTGGGTGACAATGGAGGTTAGAGAAACTATACAGAACCTGATATATGAAATAAGTACCTTTAGTCCCCCGTGTGACGGAGTCAGAAAGAGGTCTATAAGAGGAGGGAATTAAAACAGTGGTGAGCCCCGAACGCTGACAGTACTCGCTATCCTTCTTTATCTTCTTTTGAACGCAAGAGGGGATACTTAATTTTGTGCGTTCAAAGGTTCTATGTTTTCTTTCTCTTATCTTTCCCTGCTGTTATTCCTTCATTTTGTTCCTCTTCCTTTTTCTCCTTCTCCCTATCACGGACACTGCCCACTTTAGGGGTATTGGGCACTATTGTTCTGTCCAATTTTCTTGTTCTTACCCCTGTCTTTCTATTTTTTCTGTCTTCTCCCTTTGTTCTTTGCAGGTTCCCTTCTTTAGCACTACACTTGCACACTTTTTCTGACCTCTATCTTACCTTCTTGCTGTCTTCTTGCCCTGCCCTGCGCGGAACTACACCTGCCACCCTAACGCAGTGGGGTTGAATATTTGCGTTTCGGTCTTTCAATATTCTGTTCTGTTTTTCTCACCCTTTTTTTCTTTCTCCTATCCTGTCCATCTCTTTGATTTGCGTGATGTGCGCAAGAGTGTGCTTGTTGTGTGAATGAAGCATAACAACGAATCCAGGCGACTGCGATTTGGAGTTTGCTGTAAGCTTATTTCAATGTTCAAAATCTTTGGATTGGTCTTTATGCTAGCAATTCTCGCTTAACAATCCTTAGAGATTGCGCATTTTCTGCTTCCAATCCCACCCTGTGTTCTGTCTTAATCCCTCCTTTTCAAATCCCTGTTCCCCTGTTCTTATCATGTATTCTGTTCTTTCTTCTTCTGTCGACCTTATTTTCCTCCCCAATCCCTTTTCTTGTTCTCCTTCATCCTAACTTCTTCTACCTATCTCTCCTATTAGTCCCCTGGGTCTAATCCTGCTCTTTTCTCTTCTGTATGTTCCCGTATCGAGGGAATTTCCTTTACTCTAGGAGAACAGCACGCTTTCAGATTGCTCTCCTCTAAAATCCTTCTGGTTTCTCTGTTCTTATAACCACTCCTCAAAACTGACAGCCCCCACCTTTTCACATCTGCTATTGCCTTCACTCTGTGTGTGCGACAGTTATCCACGAGATTCTTTTTACGTCTCGGGACTGTCCCTTTTATTATTCCTCCTCATTTTTTTCCTATTGGAAACAGTAATTACGGTGTTCAGCTTTGTAGCTGCTTACCGTCGTCCAACTGCTGTTTTCCTCTTATCTAATCAGTTCCTTCAGTCTTCTGAACTATGCTTTCTCTCTAACCACTCAGCCCACACCCCCCCTTCCTGTCCACACTTTTCTCGGCTCTTTTTCATAGTGCAGCATGAATAACTGCGTAGTATCTCTTATTCCGTTCTTTTTCCTTTTGCATCTTTGTGTGTGTCTTTGCACTCTGTCTGCCGTCTCTGCTTTTCTTATTTCTCATTTCCACCTGTCAAAATCTTTATTATTTACTGCGTGGTTCAACTGATTGCTCTTTTTCACAGCTGTTCAGTCCTGTGCTCTCACCCCACCCCCATAGCCATTTTCTTTCCTTAAGTCCAATCTGAATCCCTTCCTCCACAACATTTTGTTCTTGTCCCCCTTTTTCTGCCACAATAATCCTCCCTGCCCTCCTCTCTGGTGCTCTACCGACTCCTACACTATATGTCTGCGGTCCGTGTAAAATTTATAAGGGTGTGGCCCGCACGGTACCAATTGGGGTAACTTAATACCTTACATACACCTTTTTGGCTTCTTGTGCAAACCAGAAATCATTTTTTTTTATTTTTTGATTTCCTAGAAAACTTTTCTTTTTCCTTCTCAGTCCCATGTGGTGTGAAGTTTGATTCTCTTTCCGGAACAAAGCTTATTACATTACTAGTAAATATATACTCCCTCTTGGGCTTCGAATCTGCCTTTGTAAATCTATTTAAACTTGCCCGAAGAGTTGTAAGTTCTAAACCCCTTTTTCTCACATTTTTTTTTAATATCCTTATCCAGGCTTCCGAAACTGCCATTTCCCTAACAAGTGCTGTAGTTCACTATCTCAAGGTCATGAGAATCTGGGAAGATTGCCCACTTTAGCTGCCTTATCAGTCCAACACTGCTTTGGCAGAGGAGGCTCTACAGTTCACTTTTAAAAGCTAAGAAAGTGATTTTTTTTTTCTCTCCCCCTTTTCCGTTCGTTTTTTGTCCCTGTTTTATGCTGAAGTGGTACAAGTTAAACAGTCATTTACACAGGTATTCTTTTTAACCCTCTGTCAACTGTATTGTTCTTAAAATCCGTCTAACTAACTCTCTCTCATGTCTTTCAACTCCGGTTTCCCCTCATAATTGTAAAATGACTTATCTTTTCATGCCTCATGCTGCCAAGTCCGTTATACGTGCACCTCTGAGCATGTAAGATTGTACGGATGTATTTCTGCTTTCACTTTTAAAATTATGGCACTGCATTTTAGTCTTACTCTGCATTCTCCTTTTATCAGGGCATACTTTTTTCTCCTCTTTTGTGTCATTTTATTAGGACGTTGTCCCCCACTTTCCAAAATTTTCTGCTCATATTGCTTTGACTTTTGAGCGTTTCTTTCTCTTTTATCTCATTTCCCTTAAACAATAGACCGTCTGAGACTCTAATGCTTTCTCATTCTGTCTCTGAGCCGTGATTTTAACCCCGAGACAGGTTTTTCTTTCTTTTTGTGCTGCAAGTGACAGTTTGATAGACCTTATCGTGCCACACCTTCAAACATACATTACTTGACTTTCCCCTTTAAAAAACCCAGCTTTCTCCTTCTTTGTCCTAGTGTGGTTTCCTGTGATCACATTACAATGCTTCTAGGAAGCCTTAGTCCGGAAACTAAAAATTAACCCTTACTTAACAGAATCAAGCGATATGCTGGTAGTAATGAAATTTAGATTGCCGTTATTTTAAAAAACACAGTAGAAGACATTAGAAATTTTTGCCTTAAAGGAGCTGTCGTATTAAGTGTAGAATTGACAGTTTCAGCTTTCATATGAACACATAATGATTACGGCTGTCTATCTGAGTAAGTAAAGTAATAACGCAGTTAGAATTGTCATACTTTCTCAAACATTAACTCCCTGGTTCCTTACACAATAGTTCCTAAGAACTGCAATACGTTTGATCTGATAAAATCCTATCCTGATTAATTATAACAGCAGAAAGTTTTAATATGAAAAATTAAACTTACAGTTTTTATGTGCTGTATAGTTCTATTTTCAGTAGCCGTAATGTCCAATGCTTGCAGTGAGCAGTAAACTCAAATTAAGCACAGGAAGCACACTTCCCTTCTGGTTTTTATTCTCCTTTTCCTATAACATCCACGTCAACATTAAATCCTTATAACAATTTTCTGTAAACCTCTTTGATGTTCTGGTTCTCCTTAAACTCTCTACAGGATTACTGCTAAATCATATTAAAAGTTTTACTTCCCAGAAGCAGTCTTTTAACCACAATGTTACCCTCTAGATAAGATTCTCGTATGCTTTGGATCTCCGATACTCTGGTTCTAGTTTCTTGTACTCTATTTTAATGGTGTACTCGTTAAAAAGAAATATAAGTTACAGCCCCAGCACCGTACTATCGTGTTAGTTTAATACAAGCCTGCTTATCTTCAGGAAACATTGATTTTTGAACAGTATTATAGATTGTCAGAATTATAAATTGTCCTCATATTTAAGTCCCATTTTAAGGACTATATTATAACGTTATCTACAAGAAATACTACACTTCCTCGCTTGCATTGTGATTTTCGTCCTGGCTTATTTTAAACACTTGTAATAATGAGCTAGGTTATAATATTTCTTGATGAATATTTCCACGTTCTAAGAATGACAATCACTTTTAAATAATATGGTTCTATAATGTATTAAATTGTGTAAGTCTTTATAAAAAGTTTTCTGTTTTTACTCGACAGCATTGTAAACCGGGATCCAACACAGAAAGTCACATAAAATTACAGTGGTTTATTGTTACATTAAGAGCTAGATAATCCCTTGTATAACTTATATGATAGTAGAAGTATTATGTACTATATAGAAGCATTCCTTTACTTTTACCTTAATAGATATGCATATAAAATAAGTTTTACCTTTTTGGTTGAGAAGATGATGGCTGCGTGCCATGATAATACAGCGTTACTTCACTTCTTCAGTTATTTCCTGTTGGTTCTTTATAACCCTGCCTTATCTTTCCTTCTAATGCTGCAGCTGTTCTGTTTGTCATCATTTAGACATACCATTTCAGTCACTGACTAGTATGTATGTTTTATGCCGTATCATTGGAAGTTCTTGGTGTAAGAATCACATGTTTTAATTTATTTTTTTTTTCCCTTTTACCTGTTTATCCACAAAAGCTTCCTCCTTTTCTGAGTGTATGGGTATTAATTTGTCATATTTATGGGTATTAACTTGTCATATTTACACCACGATTCTAGTGTCCTGTTTCAAAATTTATTGAATTATATGCTTCTCTTATATTTTCCTGTTTAGATGCTACTTCCAACCTATCCGGTACCCGCCCCAAAAGCATTTAATATGTATTTAACTTTATTTCATTTATTCTAGGGCTATAGCTCCGGACTACACATGTTATAATGTCTTTGTTAATATACATTTTCTTGCCTTTTGTTGAAATCGGTGTTCCAGTTATATATATGGTTCTCCCCTGTTCCTCTTATTATAGTATGTAGTAGTTTCATGTCTTGTTTAAAGTCTATATTTAGATGCCATATACAGCTCCCAACCTACCCTTACAGCTTATTTTGGCCTTACATTACAAATTAGGTAGGCCCAGTTTTTTCCATATAATATGTACACTTTATTTTTATTTCGTGGCTGGATCCTTAAAGTCTTCTGGATCGGCCGCCGCCCATAAGGTGCCCAAAAGTTTTTTTCCTGTTACAGGCTAAACTCCTTTTAATGATCCACACCCACCCCTCTTTTCCTTTTCTGAAGTATATTTTAGGGACTCTTCCCTGATACATACTATACCCTTACTCTCATTCCTATTTGTGTTACGCTAGAACCATTGGCTTACGTACCGATGCCCGGCGAAAGGTAAGGGGAAGGGCTTACACCCCTCTACGGGGCAAAATTTTTGTCCCTTGGATGGATGACGGTACCTAAATTGTTAGGGATTGGGCCATTAATACCACCCAGTTTTCAGGGTGTGCCCGGCCCCCCAATCTATAACACTTGCCTCTTTTCCAATTAGGCTAGAACCTGTAGCACCGGTACTCCTGAGGGACGCCTCTGTACCGTTTCCTACTAGCTAGTCTAATCAGAGGTCGTAAATTTATAGTTTGATTAATTGAAAACCCAGTGGGAGCTGGTTGAAGCGTTTAGGGTTCTTGTCACAGTTGATGCGTTTTTGATGCGTTTAAGGCTCCTAGCACGTGAAAACTCATTGGGTTACTGCCTTCCGGATTCACTGTACCTTTTTCACGGGTACTTGAATCCCTTGATGGGTGCACTCCCTGATTTAGGGCTCTACCAGTGAGCGTGTATTGTGGCTCCTGGCACCGGGGATGCGTGTATTTTGGCTCCTGGTGGTTGATGAAGCGTTTAGTGGGCTCTTGACTAGAGTGGTTGATGAGGCGCTTATTTGGCTCTTGACCAGAGGCTTACCCTGGAAGGCAGTATTTATACATAGTTGCATACACACTAGCGTATATTCTTATCTTTACCTTTATCTTAATATGAATTATCTATACCTCTCCTCTGTATGTCGACTAGTATGTAGATCTTTATGCCGACTGATCATTTATATTTTAGACCTCCTACACAGAATTTGAGTATAATAGAAGACACGTGAGTATCGCATGCTCTTGTAAACTATTGGCGTACCGCCCATAGCTCTTTTCATAATTCTACTGTATTCTCTGAAACCTTGGTCCTAGGACTGTGTTCAAAATCGGGTTCTATAGCGGCTCTGAAAAAAAATTATTATATAATTTATTTTCACTATTATACAACTATACAACTATCACTGATACTTATTTTGTCCCGTCCTTAACTTATGGCTTCAAACCACTGGTTCTAGGCCTGGGTTTCATGTATATTTGCTCTAGCCCACAGTTATCTACCTACGTTCTAGATCATTGCTGAAATTCCACCATTGGATATTTTAATCAATATGATCACCCTCACACCACCCCCTCCTGGGGAGAGGGTGCTAAACTTTTCCCGAGCTGCAAATCTTTTCCCCCTGCTGAATAGAATGTCAGCTGGTCTTCCTCATACAGAGTATATTACTACTCCCCTGTCTGCAACTGAGCTGAATGACCTTGTTCTGCGACTCCCGAATATTACTAAAGGAGGGAACAAGTGGCTACTAAAACTACAACAGGCCACTCTAGGGACAGCTCTTTCAGTAGGAAATATGAAGGCCATATTGGGCAGGACCGCCCATGCTAGCATCACTGATTTGTTCACACAAGCAGGCTATGCTGAACTTGTGACTGAGAATCAGTATGATAGTGCCCCCTTGACAGTGATTAAAGAAAAATTGTTTCAAGAGATACGTACTTCCTTCCCTGCCCAGAAAGATTTCTCCGTCATCACTTCACAACGATGGGAGGTGGGGTCAGAACTGATTGAAGCTTACCTAATTAGGATGCAGCAGTTGTTTCATGATGAGATTGAGGAAAGATTTGACTCAGACAATGCTCTCCCTGTATTCTATTACTTACTTAAACAGACCTTACCCTCTAAGGTCAGGAAGAACCTAGATAAGACGATAGGTTTACAACACATGGAATGGCCACAGGTTCGGGAACATGTCCTTCACTATTGTAGGCAACAAATTGAGAATAGGCAAAGAGAGGTCCGCCGGGACCAGGTTTTGCACAGGAATCTCACAATGTTGCAGATTGCTGATTTGAAGGCTAAGATGTCCTCTAAGATCAGCCCCTCCACACCTTCTAGTTCTAGCACCCCGTCCACCCTATATTTGCTTTCCTCTCCTCATGGCACTAGGTACCCTGTTATCCTTAGTTCCAGTTCACCTACTACTTGCCCTCGTGTTTACCCTGATTTGCCAGATTATGAAAAACATAACCCCCAATTCAGGTATGCTGACAATCGCAGAGGCCTTAAAGCTGGAAACCAGGATTCCCAATCTAGTCCCTATCGCCGTGCTAGTGTGACATGTTTCCGTTGCCGTCAAATTGGACATTATGCATCTAAATGTCTTCTGCCAGTTCAACATTGGCCCAGAAATCAAAATCGCCCACCCCACCCGTCCATAATGACTAGGCGTATTCCGAACCCGATCTGATTTTGTAGTTCACAGTTACTCATAGTACTCAGCTCCTCATTTAGTATCCAGAAACCATTTCTCTGTATATGTGTTGGTGTGATGTTTCTGTTTCTATTGCAGGTAACATGTTTTTATTTTATATTTCTCCTGGTTTAATTTCAAGTGTATATTTATGGTACCATACAAATGACCTAACTGAGTCAGCAAGTTATTTAGTTGTTTCTATGCATACCTTCCCTGGGGAGTCCTTATCAACTGCAGGGGTGAGCGATCCCCAGAGGATATTCATTTTATGTCTATTTATATATATATACCTGAACTGACTTATTTATGCCATTTTACTTTATACGAGATCCCTTTTAAATAAAAGCTGTATATTGCTCATTGTTAAAATGTTTTCTGCTTTAACTGTTGCGCTGTATAAATTGATGTGACATTCACTTCTTTAATTTTTTTTTTATTAATATAAAGCCTTCATTTTTGAAATCTCTCTATGATATATGTGACATCTGAAAGCTTTTCATTATTTCCTTGTCTAAGAAAGAAGAAATATTTAATAACCATTATCTGTTATATGGAATGAATGCGAGAAATATTCCCTTGAACTGGCCATTTGGGGGAACATTTTGCGCTGATCATACAATTTGTAGTATTCTTGAACAGAGAATTGGTGAAGCTTTCGGACATGAATAAGGAAAATTATGCACTCCACTTTTTAATTCCTTTCTATTTACAACAGGTAATCACAATAACCCCAACTATTGCTTTTTTTATCTGTCTGTCTTTCACTGCGAGTGATTGTGAGACAAACTGGTGTAGATTATTTGGGTGCAACGGTCCTGGAATTTATGCTTTGTGTATTTAACTAACACCTTGCTTCAACTAACTCTTACCACGTGGTGGCTTTGTCTTAAAGCGATATGCTTCTCCCTACTTCTTTGACTGATTGAAAAGGTCAATCAAGTGGCTGCACTTTTTAATGTTTTTTTCTTCCATTTGTCTTTTTCGAGGAACCTTTTTCTTGCATTGCCATCTGAATATGCCTTGCTGCAATTCAGATGTATAATATTTTGTTTTATTTTTATTTTCAATTTCTTTTATTTCTGTATGTAAGCCTATTTTTTTTATATATATTTTATCTTTTTTTTTTGGATTTTTATAATTTTTCATTTTCAATGCTTTGTTTCTTACCAAGCCTCTTTCCTGGCCCCCATTTATACCCACGACCCTCCTCCTAGCATTCTGACTTCTTTCAATAACTTAACCACATAAATTGCACTACTGGTCTGTTTAAGTTTTGCCTTTCCCCAGATGGAGGAGACGACTGCTAGCAAAGAAGAGCTACCCGATAATGTATCTGATCTGAAGGCTATGTTGCACCAAAGAATCGCTAAATTAAAAGACAGATGCACAGACCCCAACATTACCTGGTGTGAGAAACGAGACATTATTCAGCGTGAGTTTCGACAGATGCATCAATTGGTCCATGAGCAAAAGAGATAGGCTCTCCACTTGCTGGAGTTACACAAAGCTTTGGCCTCTACCCTTCTTTCTGAATCATCTAACTCGTAAGTCCTGCTGGCCTCCTGCAGCTGAGGGCTCAACCCTTGGTGAATGGTAGTCATCGTAGGTGAAGATTCCATATCTATTGGCGATAGATTGCGATGCATTGCCCTCCATACATCAATAGTTGAACATTTACCATCATCTCTAAATTCTAATTGTTTTTTTAATCTTCTCTTTTGTTCCATATACTTTACCATTGTTATTTGATCATGCCTTTGTAATAATTACCAATCTGTCTTGCATTTATGTAAATTGGCTTTTCATTATTGAACCCTTCTGGGTTCCCTTTTGCTTTTGCACCTAATTAACACTGTTTTCTCCATGTTGACATTGTCTTTCATGTCTATTCAATTCACACTGATTATGCCCACTAAAATATAGCAATGTATCATTCAGGCATACAGTTATTTTGCTTATTCCTTTGCCAGTCTCTGGCTCTTGATGGACTGATTATGATGGTGTATGCCTAGAATAAAGACATGAAAAGATCCCACTTTGTACACCACAAGTACGTCTTCAAAATCTATCCTGGCCCAAATGATGTTAGATCCCCCAAGGTTGTGGCAATGACCGTTACACCTTGCAAACTACTGGACCACAAGTCTTGGGTCCATGTGAAAGATATACGTGTTTACTCAGCCATAGAACCAGATGTTACCAGTCTAACCATCTCAAGACCGGCCACTTCCTTCAGCAAGCCAGCCTGAAAACCCAGCCCTGTTGGATCTTCCAGAACTCCGTCCAGATTCTTCAACGCCTCCACCGCCTCGACCATGTTCGATGAAAGAAACTTTTGAACTGATACTTAATTTGAGAACTACTGTTGCTGTTTATGGACATTATAGATTCATATTATGTTTTATTTTCAGTTTAGCAGCAATCCTGTCTAGATATTGAAAAGGTTTTATTTTTATTTTCCTATTATTTCCTTAATTGTTCTAATTGTTTTTCCACGAGTTTCCCCGTCATTTCTGTTTATGTAATTTAAATTGAAGTCGATATTGCTCGGATACAAGGGTAACATCAAACCCTAATACTGGCTCTGATATCATAATGTAGATGTAAACTCTGTTAGTATCAACCTGTTATGCAATTGTTTAACTTTGGTGTAGGCTTACTTGAGCTGCATGTCTTTCTGTAGGTTTGACTAAGCTCCAAGAGGGGTAACGGATATATACAATGCTTCCCATACTTCCAGGTCATTATGCATATGTCAAGATCCATGCATGACCTTGGTTAATATAAATTTTCCTAGGATTGACCATTTTTGCTGTATGAGGCAACCTCATACTTGCTATCCACTTATTAGTGCTCATGATTGGATGCCAATGATGAGTACTAGTAAGGTCCAGGCATCCCGACCTGCTTAAGGATTCTGAATACCTACCACCTGAAATTGCTATTACCCGCATACCTATATTTCATGGGATTTTGTAAATGAGCTCATGGATTAGTCCCATTCATAAAAACATTTCTCGCTACAGGTTTGAGTAAGTCTCAACCGAAAACTAAACAAATTGTACCAGTTGATCTTAAGACTCAGATAATTTGATGGCCTCATAGAATACCTTCTGGAACGGATGGTACCAAGGTACGTTAACCCTGGGGTCACCCTATGGGATAGGGTGAAGAGGGGAATGTTAATATATGGCCTGGCTTTAGATCTACCACTGGAATAGTGATGGGTAAAGCTATGCAGCCTAGAACAACTGAAAAAAATACTGACTAGGCCAAACAGCAAGCAAGTGAATTAATATTTGAGAATCTGAAAAAAGCAGGTCTGAACAATGAGTCCTGATACAAACTGGTACAACTTTTAAATCAAATATAGCACCTGTAATGAAAGATCAGATGAATAAAATGGAGCTTATTAGTTTTGGTATACAATGATACAGAGGTAATACAGAGTTCATGAGATGGTATGAAAGGTATGAAAAGTATGAAAAGTATTGCAGCCGGAAGATGTGAAACTGTTATCTCAACGCTTCCCAAAACATGTTGATAATTAGCAGTAGCTGAGAACGGAAGGAGGTGGGCACATCAGACAGCAGACCGCATGGGAAAGTATGCTCTCAGAAATTGCGAAATATTAGGAGCTAGGTATCTCACCATTCACTTCTATGGAGAAGATAGAGTATAAAAGAGGGGAGATTTTGGCTTAGTTTGAGAGTCCTCTCCAAAGCTTCTGTCAGACGGCGAAGCCCTGTGCGGCTGAAACCAGAATCTGATGTCTGTATTTGTATCAACTTGAAGACTTGTGTTTGGGTAAGAAATAAAATGTACCTATCTATCTAAACCTATCTCTGTCTTTATTTTTATTGATTCTATCTTCTCTTTACCTAACATTTAGTCTACAAGGTAGATCACATACAAGTGACACTCAGTCTTTGCAGAAACTTAGACAGATGTTTAATAAGATTTAGGTGGGAACATAAATGGCCCAGAATATACCTAGATCTAGAAAAACAGAAAGCTGTAGTTATGGGAATTAGTTTTCAATTACGGCTCCTAATGCCACCCCCTTGTGATTGGGTGACAATGGAGGTTAGAGAAACTATACAGAACCTGATATATGAAATAAGTACCTTTAGTCCCCCGTGTGACGGAGTCAGAAAGAGGTCTATAAGAGGAGGGAATTAAAACACCACGCAATCCTACTCTCTGCTTCCTATCTTTCAACCAGTTCTTAATCCATAATAATACCCTACCTCCGATTCCATGACTCTGCAATTTCTTCAGGAGTCTTTCGTGCGGCACTTTGTCAAACGCCTTCTGAAAATCCAGATATACAATATCAACCGGCTCCCCATTGTCCACATGTTTGCTTACCCCCTCAAAAAAATGCATTAGATTGGTGAGGCAAGACTTCCCTTCACTAAATCCGTGCTGACTTTGTCTCATCAGTCCATGTTTTTGTATATGCTCTGCAATTTTATTCTTAATAATAGCCTCCACCATCTTGCCCGGCACCGACGTCAGACTCACCGGTCTATAATTTCCCGGATCTCCTCTGGAACCCTTCTTAAAAATCGGAGTAACATTGGCTACCCTCCAGTCTTCCGGTACTACACTCGATTTTAGGGACAGATTGCATATTTCTAACAGTAGCTCCGCAAGTTCATTTTTTAGTTCTATTAAAGTCCCGGAGGGGTTTTGTCTATATTTTAGTGGTGTTAGATATGGCCACTCGTTTCCCGTGGGCTGTGCCTCTGCGTACTGTATCAGCCAAGGCGATTGCCGCTGAGCTTATTCATATTTTTTGTATGGTGGGGTTTCCTCGAGAAGTGCTTACAGATAGAGGCACTAATTTTCTCTCTCGTACATTGACTCAAGTATGGGAGGCTTTTGGCATTTCTCACATTCGTACTGCGGCTTACCATCCTCAGTCCAATGGTCTGGTAGAGAGATTTAATAAGACTCTTAAGACTCTCTTGCGAAGGGGGTTGGGGGGCTGTATAGATGAGTGGGATCGCCTCTTGCCGTTTGTCTTATACACTTGTAGGGAGAGTGTTCAAGCTTCATTAGGAGTTTCTCCTTTTGAATTAATGTACGGGAGGGCTCCTCGGGGGATTTTGGATATTCTGAGAGAACAATGGGTGCCGCCGGATAAAGAAGACTGTACGGTGGTCTCTTATCTTTTTGACCTGAAGGGTAGGTTGCGACGGTTGGGGGGCTACGCTCGGGATAGATTGGGTAAGAGTCAAGAATACCAGAAATCATATTATGATCAGGGAGTGAAAGAGAGAGGGTTTGAAGAAGGGGAGAAGGTCATAATAATGATAGCGGATGCCCCTCATAAATTTGAAAGTAGGTGGAGGGGACCGGTGGTGATTACTAGGAAATTGGGGCCAGTTACGTATGAGGTGATGAATGAGAGGGGGAGAAAGCAAACATATCACGTTAATGTGTTGAAGTTGTGGAGAGAGAGGAAGGTGATGTGGGGAGGGACAAAGGAGTTGGAGGAGAAGGATCTGGGGCCTCAGATCGCGGACATTTTTAAGTCTCTGAAACCTCAGATTGCTGGAGAATTGAAGGAAGGTCAACAGCAGGAACTTAGGGCACTCCTGGATGAATTCCAGGATGTCCTTACGTCCTGCCCGGGGGAGACGCATTTGATGGTGCATGAGATTGTTACAGAGCCCCGCCGGGTGGTTAGGCAGAGGCCCTATAGGCTGTCCCCAGTTAAACAACAGGAGGTGGTGAGACAGGTGAAGGAAATGTTGGAGTATGGCATAATTGAGGAGTCATGTAGCCCTTGGTCAAGTCCGGTGGTGCTGGTGCCGAAGAGGGATGATACTAGGCGGTTTTGCATTGACTTCCGCCAGGTTAATGCCCTGTCTTTTCTGGATGCCAATCCTATGCCGTGCATTGAGGAGTTGTTGGATAGGTTGGGTTCGGCACAGTACCTTTCTACGCTGGACTTGACCAAGGGATATTGGCAGATTCCGTTATCTGCGGAGGCTCGGCCCAAGATGGCATTTTCTACTCCCCTTGGGCTCTTTCAGTTTAAGAGGATGCCGTTTGGGTTGAATTCTGCAGCAGCGTCCTGCCAGTGTTTGTTAGAAAGGATTTTACGTCCTCATCAGAGTTATGCTGCAGCCTATTTAGATGATGTCATCATGCATAGTGAGGATTGGGCTACGCACATGAGGCAGGTCAGAAAGGTGTTAGCGGCTTTTCGGGATGCGGGGCTCACACTTAATCCCCAGAAATGTCACTTCGCGCAGCATGCGGTAAAATATCTGGGTTATAAGGTGGGGGGTGGACAGGTGAGACCCTTGCTGGATAAAGTACAAAGCATTAGGGAATTTTCGTATCCAGCTACTAAAAAAGGGCTTCGAAGTTTTCTTGGTCTAGTCAGGTATTACCGCAGGTTCATTCCTCATTTCGCCTCGCTAGCAGAGCCTTTAACTAACATGTTAAAAGGGAATCGGCCGAATCAGTTGAAATGGGGGGAGGAGGAGGAGAGAGCCTTTCAGTGTTTGCGTTTAGCGCTATGTGAGGAGCCGGTGTTGAAGGCGGTGGAATGGGAAAAACCTTTCATTCTGCAAACTGATGCCTCAGGGGTGGGGTTGGGGGCAGTGCTTTCTCAGATTCATGACGGGGAGGAGCATCCGGTGTTATATTTGAGCCGTAAACTCCTTCCTCATGAAAAAGGGTACGCCACAATTGAGTGGGAGTGTCTGGCCATTAAGTGGGCCACACAAATGTGCCAATACTACTTAGAGGGACGTCCCTTTAGGCTCATTACGGATCATGCCCCCCTGAAATGGTTAATGCAGATGAAGAATGCTAATGCCAGACTTATGCGTTGGTACCTGGCCTTACAACCCTTTCAGTTCCGGGTGGAGCATCGGGCGGGGAAGCTGTTGGGGAATGTAGATATTTTGTCCCGAATGGCCAGTCAGGAGGATGAAGGAGTCAAGCCCCGGGAGGGTAAAAAATTATTAAGTGGGGGGGTATGTAAGGAGGAGGTAGAAGGAAGGCAGAGAAGAGCTGATAGGGATAGTAAGCGAGGAAAGGAGAAAAACCCTCAGAGGGGAAAAGGGAGTAGGAGACTGATGAAAAGAGAAGAGAACTACAGAGCCCAGCAACACTTGCAAGGGAGGAGGGAACAAGAGAAACAGTACCACAACTCCCAGCAGGTAGTAGAGTAAGGGGGTGATTGGGAGATGGAGGATAATCAGGGGGAGGAGCAGAACCTGGGAGAGAGGGTGGGGGAAGACTCCATGGAGTGGGAGGAGATTGAACTAGGGAAGGAAAGCGAAAGGAAAGAGGTTGGTGAGGAGCAAATGGAGTTCTTTTGCTCAGGACAAAGAGAGGTTGAAAAGGAAGAGACTGCAGAGAGAGAGAAGCCAGAGATTTGAGGCCACTAAGTGACAATGCCTAGATGTGGTCTGGCTTCATGGAACTGTGGGAATTAATTACCTGAAGGAGGTCAGTCTGATCATTTGTGGGAGGTTGTCAGAGTGTTGGTGTCTGGCAAATGAGGGTTGTGAAAATGCCTCTAACTCCTAGGCAGTAGCAGAGAGGAGCGGAGGAATAGTGACCACTAGGGGAGTAAGGGGAGGTGATCCCTGATTCCCTCCAGTGGTCATCTGGTCATTTGGGGCACCTCTTGTGTGGAGTAGAGGAGTAGCCTAGTGGTTAGTGCAGCAGACTTTGATCCTGGGGAAGTGGGTTCAATTCCCATTGCAGCTATTCATTATAAAAACAGGTGTAGCTCAAAACATCTAAGTTTTAGTCCTGGACGTTTTTGTTTTGTTCCATTATGGCTGAAAAACGTCTAAGCCTTAGGAACACCCAAGTCCCGCCTTCAACACGCCCATGGCACGCCCCCTTGAGATTTAGACATCCTTCTGATGGACTTCAGAGAAAAACGTCTAAAAAGAGGTTTCGAAAATACTGATTTGGACGTTTTTGTGAGATAAACATCCAAATGCAGACATATCACTTTTTGGACATTTTTCTCTTTTGAAAATGAGCCTGTGAGTCGCTCGTCTTCATAATGGCCTTGTATGTAAGACCCATCATCAGTTCTTACGTTTTCTGTCAGTAAATCAACTTAATTTTAGGAAAATATTCAATTCTTCACTTTACTTTCCAACTGCCATTGTCACTTCAACTTGCTGTTGGCTATTACTATTTGATGTTTCGTAAGAGTTTAAAAATGTGGTTATTCAGCAGGAATATTTTATTTGATAACTGAATGTATTAGTCTATACATTGTAATTCCTGGATTTTTGTTGTTATGCAGAATCTTGGATGTTGTAATCCATATAAAACTGCATAGGTGATTGCAATATAGAAGCTATGTATAACATATGACATACCTGGGTCTTTGCATATATTTACACAGATGTCTCGACAACACTTTTTCTTCTGTGGACAGTCAATATCACAATTACATTCAGGTTTTGCATTTGGGTCTGTGCACATCCTCATAGATGTTGGTGGACAAGAACCATCTTTTTCTGCAACAGAAGTGATTTATTGAATAACTAGGAAAAAAGGCCCGTTTCTGAAACCAATGAAATGGGCGCTAGCAAGGTTTTCCTCGGAATGTGTATGTTTGAGAGAGTGACTGTGTGAGAGAGAGAGAGTGAATGTGCGAGTGTGTGTGTGTGACAGAGAGAGAGTGAGTCTGGGTGCGAGTGCGTATGTGAGAGTGTGTGTGTGAGAATGAGAGTGTGTGCGAGTGCGTATGTGAGACACAGTGAGTGTGAGAGAGAGAAAGTGTGTTTCACACAGATGCAATATGTGTGAGAGAGAAAGTGTATGAGACCGAGAGAGTGTGTGAGAGTGACTGTGTGACACATAGAGAGTGAATGTACAGTGTGAGACATAGAGTGTGTGAGAGACAGTGTGTGAGAGTGAGCGAGAGAAAGACACTGACTGTGAGAGAGAGTGTGTGTGTGTGTATGACAGAGATACCTCCCCCTCCCTCTCTGGTCTCAGGACCCCCCCTCCCTCTCAGGTCTCAGGACCCCCTCCCTCTCTGGTCTCAGGGCCCCCTTCCCCGACCCCCTCCCCCTTTCAGGTCTCAGGATCCCCTCCCCTCTGATCTCAGGATCCCCTCCCCCCTCTGCGTGGTTGGCAGAACCGTGTGAGTGTGTGTGTGTGTGGCAGAGAGAGAGTGAGACTGGGTGCGAGTGGGTCTGTGAGAGAGAGAGTGTGATTCTCCTCTCTCCCCTGCCCTCCCCTGCATCCATGTCCAGCAACTGTCCTCTCTCCCCTGCCTTCCCCTGCATCCATGTCCAGCAACTGTCCTCTGTCCCCTGCCCTCCCCTGCATCCATGTCCAGCAACTTTCCTCTCTCCCCTGCCCTCCTCTCCATCCATTCATGTCCAGCAACTCTCCTCTCTCACCTGCCGTCCTCTGCATCCATGTAAGCAAGTCTCCTCTCTCCCCTGCCCTTCCCTCCATCCATTCATGTCCAGCAACTGTCCTCTCTCCCCTGCCCTCTTCCCCCATCCATGTGCAGCAATTCTCCTCTCTCCCCTGCCCTCCCCTCCATGTCTAGCGATTTCTCCTGTCTCCCCTCCCTCCCATCCATGTCCACCGATTCTCCTCTGCCTTCCCCCCCCCCCGCCCGCCCTCTTCTCCCTCAACAGCCCTCCTTGGCTTCCTTCCGCCCAGCCATAGCTTAAAACTCATTTTACTAACCTGACTGAAGTTGTGACTGCAAAAGAAGCAGAACACAGCCGGCTCGGCTTCAGCTTTCCCCTTCTCTCTCAGTGTCCCACCCTTGCGTAAACAGGAAATGAGGGTGGGACCACAGCTAGGGGTTGTCTGGCTGCCTGACTGAGTGCGGTGCCACTCCATCTTCGCCGTGCTCAGTCGGGGCACAAGGGCTCACATTTCCAGACATAACAGTAAGTCGAAGCCATGAGCTCGCCAGACAAGACTGAGCTGTCCAACCTGGCTCAGGTTCTACATCAGCAGCAGGCTCAGCTAACCCGCTTGTTCAACGTTCTGCAGGATGTCTGCAACCAGCTACTGCACTCCAGCAACAGGTTGCCGTGGCTCCCCCGGGCCCTAGGGTGGAGGCTTTCGCCGCACGGTTGCAGAACCTCCCCGGTTCAATGGCACCCCTTCAGCATGCCGGGGTTTTCTCAACCAGTGCCAGATCCTGTTCGAGCTGCAACCAGAGGCTTTTCCATCCGATAAAGTAAAGGTGACCTACATCATCTCCCTGCTTTCCGGTGCCGCCCTGGCCTGGGCGTCCCCAATATGGGAGCAGCAGAGTCCGGTCCTGGTGGACCTTGATGATTTTTTGCGGCAGTTCTGGATGGTATTCAACGTGCCTGGCCGGCCTTCTTTTGCCTCTGGGGGGCTACTGTGGATTCAGCAGGGCTCCGGGTCAGTCGGGGCGTATGCTGTCTGGTTCCGTACCTTGGCCACAGAACTCCAGTGGAACCAGGAAGCCCTCTCGGCCATTTTCTGGCAGGGGTTGAACGGCCAAATAAAGGACGAATTGGCTGGTAGAGAGATTCCCGCCACCTTGGATGCTCTCATTGCACTCTGCACCAGGGTTGATATCTGGTTCCAGGAGCGAGTCCAGGAGAGGGATACGCAGCCAGCGGTGCAGAGAACCAGGGGCCCCTTCCGTCGCCCAGAGACGCCTAGGTTCCTCGAAGAGGGTTCGGAAGGAGCCGAAGAGGAACGAATGGTAGTGGGGTGGCATCGCTTGTCCAAGCAGGAGAGGGCCCATCGTCTCAGGAATCGGTTATACCTGTACTGTGGGCAGGCCGGCCATTTCTCGGGCACCTGCCCAAATAAGCCTGGGGCGTCGGGAAACACTACGGCCAGAGCCCCGTGAAGGGAGTGGCTCTGGGTCGGCTGTCATCCCTTCCCGACAACCTGCTCTCTGTTCCCGTCCTGCTCCATGGAGAAGGGGTCCAGATCCAGACGCGGGCCTTGCTGGACTCTGGGGCCAGCGGGAACTTCATTGATGCCGAGTTCCTGTTGCAGTTGGGTGGTTCCACGGTGCCTTGCCAACCAGTTCTCAGGGTCACCTCCGTCCAGGGGGACAGTCTTCCCCGGACTATTACCCAGATCACCTCACCTCTGTTTCTGAAGATGGGGGCATTGCATCAGGAGGAGATCCAGTTCCTGGTACTTCCCCGAGCCATTCACCCGGTGATCCTTGGACTACCCTGGCTCCGACTGCACGTTCCGGTTATCAACTGGTCCACCGGGGACCATCGGGCAACTGGGGTTCCTGGTGTTTTCAGCACTGTCTCCAGCCAGTCAAGGCCCCTATACCTCTCTGCTCAGTCCAAGTTTGGAACCCGCAGGAAGGGTTGCCCGAGCTGCCTAAGGACTATCAAGATTTCCGGGATGTGTTCAGTGCTCGGGCAGCGGACACGCTGCCTCCCCATCGGTCTTTCGACTGTGCCATTGATCTACTGCCGGGAACCAACCCACCCGGGGGGCATCTTTACACCTTGTCCCGTGATGAGTCCCGGGCCATGAGGGACTACATCCAGGAGAATCTCCTCAAGGGGTTCATCCGAGCTTCTACTTCCCTTGCAGGGGCCGGATTCTTCTTTGTTTCAAAGAAAGACGGGTCTCTTCGCCCTTGCATTGACTACCGGGGTTTGAATAAAATTACCATCAAGAACCGGTATCCACTTCCACCTATCCCGGAGTTGTTTGACCGCCTGCAAGGGGCCAAGATCTTCACTAAGTTGGACTTACGCGGGGCCTACAACCTGGTGCGGATCCGGGAGGGAGATGAGTGGAAGACGGCATTTAACACCCATGAAGGACACTTTGAATACCGGGTGATGCCATTCGGCCTCTGCAATGCCCCTGCAGTATTTTAGAACTTTGTACATTTCATATTCCATAACACCAGCTGACGTCACTGGACCCATTATGCCATAAACCCAGAGGAAAAAACAAACCTCACAGCTGATCCTCTTCCCCCCCCCCCCCCCTCCGCACAACTGCCTCGCGCAAATAGTTGACCGACAAAAAAAAGCAGAAAAGGCTCAAGACAGCCTGATGGCTGTGACGCGCTAAACAGCCTCCTTCCACAGTTACCGCTCAGCTGGCCTTCGCGTTCAAATAGGGAACAACAGTGACGGCACTGATGCGCTGAACAGCCTCCCTCCACAGTTACTGCTGTGCTGGCCATTGCACTGAAATAGGGAACAACGGTAAGGAGGGAGGGGACCATCGCTAACTTCACTGTTCCCTGTCTTCAAGTCGGACCGAAGAGGGAGGGGGGCGGGGCCTGCACCTCAGAAGGAAGGAGAGCAAGGGAAGGAGGGGGTCATGGAACTCAGTTCGACACACTTACTCTCTGTCACACTGTATCTCTCTGTCACACACAGTCTCACACACACACACACACTCTTTCACTCCCTGTCTCACTCTCACACACACTCTCTCTCGGACATACACAGTCTGTCTCTCTGTCTCACACACACTCTCACTCACACATACACTCTGTCTCAATGACAGCCCCTGTAGTCCTGCCCACACACTCTCTCACATCAGATGGAAGGAGAGCAAGGGAAGGAAGGGGTCATGGAACTCAGTTCGACACACACACTTTCTGTCACACTGTATCTCTCTGTCACACACACAGTCTCTCTCACACACACACTCTTTCATTCTCTGTGTCTCACTCTCACACACACACTCTCTCTCTGGGGTCTGGAACTCCAAAAAAAAAAGGGGTACTTCACCTCGGACCGAAGGGAGGGGGGCCTGCACCTCGGACGGGAGGGGGGGGCTGCACCTTGGAAAAAAAAAAACAAGAAAAACAGAACGGTTGGTGGACATGGGGAGGAAGTTGCTGCACATGGGGATACGACAGGGCAACTCATTAAATGCAATTAACAAGGAAAACAAATGTCATACTCATGAACAATCTTCCTCATTATACACCCTTCACAATTACTCCATCTCATTATAGCACTTTACTATGAACTGTTTGGTTAACAACAATCAACATATGAATATAAAACCTTGCTAGCGCCCGTTTCATTTCTAACAGAAACGGGCCTTTTTTACTAGTAAGTACATAAGTATTGCCATACTGGGAAACACCAAAGGTCCTTCAAGCCCAGCATCCTGTTTCCAACAGTGGCCAATCCAGGTCACAAATACCTGGCAAGATCCCAAAAATGTACAAAACATTTTATACTGCTTATCCCAGAAATAGTGGATTTTTCCCAAGTCCATTTAGTAGCGGTCTATGGACTTTTCCTTTAGGAAGCCGTCCAAACCTTTTTTAAACTCCGCTAAGCTAACCGCCTTTACCACATTCTCTGGCAACGAATTCCAGAGTTTAATTACACATTGAGTGAAGAAATATTTTCTCCGATTTGTTTTAAATTTACTACATTGTAGCTTCATCGCATGCCCCTAGTCCTAGTATTTTTGGAAAGTGTGAACAGACGCTTCACTTCTACCCATTCAACTCCACTCATTATTTTATAGACCTCTATCATATCTCCCCTCAGCCGCCTTTTCTCCAAGCTGAAGAGCCCTAGCCGCTTTAGCCTTTCCTCATAGGGAAGTCATCCCATCCCCTTTATCATTTTCGTCGCCCTTCTCTGCAGCTTTTCTAATTCCACTATTTCTTTTTTGAGATGCGGCGACCAGAATTGAATACAATATTTGAGGTGCAGTCGCACCATGGAGCAATACAAAGGCATTATAACATCCTTATTTTTGTTTTCCATTCCTTTCCTAATAATACCTAACATTCTATTTGCTTTCTTAGCCATAGCAGCACACTGAGCAGAAGGTTTCAACGTATCATCAACGACGACACCTAGATCCCTTTCTTGGTCCGTAACTCCTAACGTGGAACCTTGCATGACGTAGCTATAATTCGAGTTCCTCTTTCCCACATGCATCACTTTGCACTTGCTCACATTAAACGTCATCAGCCATTTAGACACCCAGTCTCCCAGTCTCGTAAGGTCCTCTTTTAATTTTTCACAATCCTCACGTGATTTAAAGACTTTGAATAACTTTGTGTCATCAGCAAATTTAATTACCTCACTAGTTACTCCCATCTCTAGGTCATTTATAAATATGTTAAAAAGCAGCGGTCCCAGCACAGAGCCCTGGGGAACCCCACTAACTACCCTTCTCCATTGAGAATAATGACCATTTAACCCTACTCTCTGTTTTCTATCTTTTAACCAGTCTTTAATCCACAATCCCACTTCAGGCACAGGCAGCTCCTTGTGACTCTGGGCAAGTCACTTAACCCTCCGTTGCCCCATGTAAGCAGCATTGAGCCTGCCATGAGTGGGAAAGCGCGGGGTACAAGTGTAACAAAAAAAAAATAGAACACTACCTCTTATCCTATGACTTTCCAATTTCCTCTGGAGTCTTTCATGAGGTACTTTGTCAAACGCCTTTTGAAAATCCAGATACACAATATCAACCGGCTTACCTTTATCCACATGTTTGTTCACCCCTTCAAAGAAATGTAGTAGATTGGTGAGGCAAGATTTCCCTTCACTAAATCCATGTTGATTTTGTGTCATTAATCCATGCTTTTGAATATGCTCTGTAATTTTGTTCTTAATAATAGTCTGTACCATTTTGCCCGGCACCGACATCAGACTCACCGGTCTATAATTTCCTGGATCTCCTCTGGAACCTTTTTAAAAAATTGGCGTTACATTGGCCACCCTCCAATCTTCCGGTACCACACTCGATTTTAAGGATAAATTACATATTTCTAACAATAGCTCCGCAAGCTCATTTTTCAGTTCTATCAGTACTCTGGGATTAATACCATCCGGTCCAGGAGATTTGCTACTCTTCAGTTTGTAGAACTGCCCCATTACATCCTCCAGGTTTACAAAGAATTCATTAACTTTCTCCGACTCGTCAGCTTTGAATACCATTTCTGGCACCGGTATCCCACCCAAATCTTCCTCGGTGAACACCGAAGCAAAGAATTCGTTTAATTTCTCCGCTACAACTTTGTCTTCCTTGATTGCTCCTTTTACTCCTCGGTCATCTAGCGATCCAACCGATTCTTTTGCCTGCTTCCTGCTTTTAATATACCTAAAAAAAAAAATTTACTATATGTTTTTGCCTCCAACGCAATCTTTTTTTCGAAGTCCCTCCCTTTTGTCAGTTCCTTCCTTTCTACTACTACTACTACTACTACTACTATTTAGCATTTCTATAGCGCTACAAGGCGTACGCAGCGCTGCACAAACATAGAAGAAAGACAGTCCCTGCTCAAAGAGCTTACAATCTAATAGACAAAAAATAACTTTCTAGATTCCCTTCATTATACTTTGTTTCATGTTACTGCTATCTCAGTTAGACTTATCCCTCTCTGAAAGAGACACAGATCCTCATCTCTGAGACACTCACACCCTCCTCTCTAAGAGACTCACCCTGTGTACTAAATTACAAACTCATCCCTCCATGAGAGAGAGACACATCCTCTTCCTTGAGAGACTCACCCAGTGTACTAAGTTACAGGCTCATCCCTCTCTTAAAGAGACACACATCCTCCTCTCTGAGAGACTCACCCAGTGTACTAAACTCATTCCTCCCTAAGAGAGACACACATCCTCCTCCCTGAGAGACTCACCCAGTGTACTAAACTCATTCCTCCCTAAGAGAGACACACATCTTCCTCCCTGAGAGACTCACTCAGTGTACTAAACTCATTCCTCCCTAAGAGAGACACACATCCTCCTCCCTGAGAGACTCACTCAGTGTACTAAGTTACAAACTCATCTCTCTCTTAAAGAGACACACATCTTCTTCTCTGAGAGACTCACCCAGTGTAGTAAGTTACAAACTCATCTCTCTCTTAAAGAGACACACATCCTCCTCTCTGACAGACTCACTCTGTGTACTAAACTCATCCCTCCCTAAGAGAGACACACATCCTCTTCTTTGAGAGACTCACCCATTGTACTAAGTTACAGGCTTGTCCCTCTTTTAGAGAGACACGCATCTTCCTCTCTGAGAGACTCACCCAGTGTACTAAACTCATTCCTCCCTAAGAGAGACACACATCTTCCTCCCTGAGAGACTCACTCAGTGTACTAAACTCATTCCTCCCTAAGAGAGACACACATCCTCCTCCCTGAGAGACTCACCCAGTGTACTAAACTCATTCCTCCCTAAGAGAGACACACATCTTCCTCCCTGAGAGACTCACTCAGTGTACTAAGTTACAAACTCATCTCTCTCTTAAAGAGACACACATCTTCCTCCCTGAGAGACTCACCCAGTGTACTAAACTCATTCCTCCCTAAGAGAGACACACATCTTCCTCCCTGAGAGACTCACTCAGTGTACTAAGTTACAAACTCATCTCTCTCTTAAAGAGACACACATCTTCCTCCCTGAGAGACTCACCCAGTGTACTAAACTCATTCCTCCCTAAGAGAGACACACATCCTCCTCCCTGAGAGACTCACTCAGTGTACTAAGTTACAAACTCATCTCTCTCTTAAAGAGACACACATCTTCTTCTCTGAGAGACTCACCCAGTGTACTAAGTTACAGGCTCATCCCTCTCTTAAAGAGACACACATCCTCCTCCCTGAGAGACTCACCCAGTGTACTAAACTCATCCCTCCCTAAGAGAGACACACATCCTCTTCTTTGAGAGACTCACCCATGGTACTAAGTTACAGGCTTGTCCCTCTTTTAGAGAGACACGCATCTTCCTCTCTGAGAGACTCACCCAGTGTACTAAACTCATTCCTCCCTAAGAGAGACACACATCTTCCTCCCTGAGAGACTCACTCAGTGTACTAAACTCATTCCTCCCTAAGAGAGACACACATCCTCTTCTTTGAGAGACTCACCCATTGTACTAAGTTACAGGCTTGTCCCTCTTTTAGAGAGACACACATCTTCCTCTCTGAGAGACTCACCCAGTGTACTAAACTCATTCCTCCCTAAGAGAGACACACATCCTCCTCCCTGAGAGACTCACTCAGTGTACTAAGTTACAAACTCATCTCTCTCTTAAAGAGACACACATCCTACTCTCTGACAGACTCACTCTGTGTACTAAACTCATCCCTCCCTGAGAGAGACACACATCCTCCTCTCTGAGAGACTCACCCAGTGTACTAAACTCATTCCTCCCTAAGAGAGACACACATCTTCCTCCCTGAGAGACTCACTCAGTGTACTAAGTTACAAACTCATCTCTCTCTTAAAGAGACACACATCTTCCTCCCTGAGAGACTCACCCAGTGTACTAAACTCATTCCTCCCTAAGAGAGACACGCATCTTCCTCTCTGAGAGACTCACCCAGTGTACTAAACTCATTCCTCCCTAAGGGAGACACACATCCTCCTCCCTGAGAGACTCACTCAGTGTACTAAGTTACAAACTCATCTCTCTCTTAAAGAGACACACATCCTACTCTCTGACAGACTCACTCTGTGTACTAAACTCATTCCTCCCTAAGAGAGACACACATTCTCCTCTCTGAGAGACTCACCCAGTGTACTAAACTCATTCCTCCCTAAGAGAGACACACATCCTCCTCCCTGAGAGACTCACCCAGTGTACTAAACTCATTCCTCCCTAAGAGAGACACACATCCTCCTCACTGAGAGACTCACTCAGTGTACTAAGTTACAACTCATCTCCTCTCGTAAGAGAGACACACATCCTCCTCCCTGAGAGACTCACTCAGTGTACTAAACTCATTCCTCCGTAAGAGAGACACACATCCTCCTCTCTGACAGACTCACTCTGTGTACTAAACTCATCCCTCCCTGAGAGAGACACCCATCCTCTTCTTTGAGAGACTCACCCAGTGTACTAAGTTACAAGGCTCAGTCTCTCGTTTAGAGAGACACACATCCTTCCTCTCTGAGAGACTCACCCAGTGTACTAAACTCATTCCTCCCTAAGAGAGACACACATCTTCCTCTCTGAGAGACTCACCCAGTGTACTAAACTCATTCCTCCCTAAGAGAGACACACATCTTCCTCCCTGAGAGACTCACTCAGTGTACTAAGTTACAAACTCATCTCTCTCTTAAAGGGACACACATCTTCCTCCCTGAGAGACTCACCCAGTGTACTAAACTCATTCCTCCCTAAGAGAGACACACATCTTCCTCCCTGAGAGACTCACTCAGTGTACTAAGTTACAAACTCATCTCTCTCTTAAAGAGACACACATCTTCCTCCCTGAGAGACTCACCCAGTGTACTAAACTCATTCCTCCCTAAGAGAGACACACATCTTCCTCTCTGAGAGACTCACCCAGTGTACTAAGTTACAGGCTCATCCCTCTCTTAAAGAGACACACATTCTCCTCTCTGACAGACTCACTCTGTGTACTAAAGTCATCCCTTCCTGAGAGAGACACCCATCCTCTTCTTTGAGAGACTCACCCAGTGTACTAAACTCATTCCTCCCTAAGAGCGACACACATCTTCCTCCCTGAGAGACTCACCCAGTGTACTAAACTCATTCCTCCCTAAGAGAGACACACATCTTCCTCCCTGAGAGACTCACCCAGTGTACTAAACTCATTCCTCCCTAAGAGAGACACACATCCTCCTCCCTGAGAGACTCACTCAGTGTACTAAGTTACAAACTCATCTCTCTCTTAAAGAGACACACATCTTCTTCTCTGAGAGACTCACCCAGTGTAGTAAGTTACAACTCATCTCTCTCTTAAAGAGACACACATCCTCCTCTCTGACAGACTCACTCTGTGTACTAAACTCATCCCTCCCTAAGAGAGACACACATCCTCTTCTTTGAGAGACTCACCCATTGTACTAAGTTACAGGCTTGTCCCTCTTTTAGAGAGACACGCATCTTCCTCTCTGAGAGACTCACCCAGTGTACTAAACTCATTCCTCCCTAAGAGAGACACACATCTTCCTCCCTGAGAGACTCACTCAGTGTACTAAACTCATTCCTCCCTAAGAGAGACACACATCCTCCTCCCTGAGAGACTCACCCAGTGTACTAAACTCATTCCTCCCTAAGGGAGACACACATCCTCCTCCCTGAGAGACTCACCCAGTGTACTAAACTCATTCCTCCCTAAGAGAGACACACATCTTCCTCCCTGAGAGACTCACTCAGTGTACTAAGTTACAAACTCATCTCTCTCTTAAAGAGACACACATCTTCCTCCCTGAGAGACTCACCCAGTGTACTAAACTCATTCCTCCCTAAGAGAGACACGCATCTTCCTCTCTGAGAGACTCACCCAGTGTACTAAACTCATTCCTCCCTAAGAGAGACACACATCTTCCTCCCTGAGAGACTCACTCAGTGTACTAAGTTACAAACTCATCTCTCTCTTAAAGAGACACACATCTTCCTCCCTGAGAGACTCACCCAGTGTCCTAAACTCATTCCTCCCTAAGAGAGACACGCATCTTCCTCTCTGAGAGACTCACCCAGTGTACTAAACTCATTCCTCCCTAAGAGAGACACACATCTTCCTCCCTGAGAGACTCACTCAGTGTACTAAGTTACAAACTCATCTCTCTCTTAAAGAGACACACATCTTCCTCCCTGAGAGACTCACCCAGTGTACTAAACTCATTCCTCCCTAGAGAGACACGCATCTTCCTCTCTGAGAGACTCACCCAGTGTACTAAACTCATTCCTCCCTAAGAGAGACACACATCTTCCTCCCTGAGAGACTCACTCAGTGTACTAAGTTACAAACTCATCTCTCTCTTAAAGAGACACACATCTTCCTCCCTGAGAGACTCACCCAGTGTACTAAACTCATTCCTCCCTAAGAGAGACACACATCTTCCTCCCTGAGAGACTCACCCAGTGTACTAAACTCATTCCTCCCTAAGAGAGACACACATCTTCCTCCCTGAGAGACTCACTCAGTGTACTAAACTCATTCCTCCCTAGAGAGACACACATCCTCCTCCCTGAGAGACTCACTCAGTGTACTAAACTCATTCCTCCCTAAGAGAGACACACATCTTCCTCCCTGAGAGACTCACTCCAGTGTACTAAGTACAACTCATCTCTCTCTTAAAGAGACACACATCTTCCTCCCTGAGAGACTCACCCAGTGTACTAAACTCATTCCTCCCTAAGAGAGACACGCATCTTCCTCTCTGAGAGACTCACCCAGTGTACTAAACTCATTCCTCCCTAAGAGAGACACACATCCTCCTCCCTGAGAGACTCACTCAGTGTACTAAGTTACAAACTCATCTCTCTCTTAAAGAGACACACATCTTCCTCCCTGAGAGACTCACCCAGTGTACTAAACTCATTCCTCCCTAAGAGAGACACGCATCTTCCTCTCTGAGAGACTCACCCAGTGTACTAAACTCATTCCTCCCTAAGAGAGACACACATCTTCCTCCCTGAGAGACTCACTCAGTGTACTAAGTTACAAACTCATCTCTCTCTTAAAGAGACACACATCTTCCTCCCTGAGAGACTCACCCAGTGTACTAAACTCATTCCTCCCTAAGAGAGACACGCATCTTCCTCTCTGAGAGACTCACCCAGTGTACTAAACTCATTCCTCCCTAAGAGAGACACACATCCTCCTCCCTGAGAGACTCACCCAGTGTACTAAACTCATTCCTCCCTAAAAGAGACACACATCCTCCTCCCTGAGAGACTCACCCAGTGTACTAAACTCATTCCTTCCTAAGAGAGAGACACATCCTCCTCCCTGACAGACTCACTCAGTGTACTGAAACTCATCCGTTCCTGCCTGAGAGTCTCATCCTGCTGTCTGAGATTATTTATTCAGAAATTGTTCCTTGAATTTCTTTTCTTACCTAATTTGCACTGGGCATTTACAAGTGAATACATCCAGGGAGTGAGGAGGACAATGAGAAAGATGCCAGCTCTTGTCTTCATGGTGCTGCTTGGATCTTTACCTGAGTCCCTAGCTCTGACCAGGTGGGGATTTATACTGACACAGGATGGGCAGGAATAGCAGAGGCAGGTTAGTTTAGTATAAAATTATCACATTGCATCTGCTTTCCTTAATCTGTCTCCACCTAACACACAGGACAATGATGTACTGAACTGCTGAGGATCCACCCATACAGGTCCTTTGTTGTGAAATATCATAGTTCTGCAAGCAGGTCAGGAAAAGACAGAGTTGACCACATTTCTTCATTATCCAGCAGGTTTAGCTGTACACTGGGGCTCAAAGATGAAATCTTGACTTGTTCTGTGTAAATTCATCAATAACAACATTTCTTCATAGATCTCCCAATGAACCATCTTTCTTCCTTTCTCTACCCCAGTATTTCTTTACCCCAGGTGCATCACTCTGGTCTTCTTGGCATTAAATTTTAAGTCAAAGAAATTTTACTTGCCAAAACCTTGACCATTCTTCTAACATTTGGAGATCCCTTCTCATGGTTGATAATACGTTGACATGCTCTGCTCAGTGTGTTGCGGCGGCTAAGAAAGCATGCGATAAAGCTACAACGTAGTAAATTTAATACAAATCGGATAAAATTTTAGGGGCTGGACAGCTTCTTAAAGGAAAAGTCCATAGGCCATTATTAAATTGAGTTGGAAAAATCCACTCCTTATTTTTGGGATAAGCATCATAAAATGTATTGAGCTTTTCTGAGATCTTGCCAGGTATTTGTGACCGGGATTGGCCACTGTTGGAAACAGGATACTGGGCTTAATGGACCTTTGGTCTGTCCCAGTGTGGCAATACTTATATACTTATGCATAAGGTGCTTGATGACTTGGGGCAAAATCATTTTACAGATGCCTTTGTATCTGGTTGTAGTACAATGCAGAAACTGGAGAACATAAGAACATAAGCGTAGCCATCTGGGTCAGACCAATGGTCCATCTAACCCAGTATCCTGTTTCCAACAGTGGCCAATCCTGGTCACAAATACCTGGCAGAAATCCAAATTGGGCCAACATTCCATACTACAAATCCAAGTGCAAGCAGTTGCTTCCCATGTGTGTATCAATAGCAGAATTTGGACTTTTCCAACAGGAATTTGTCCAAACTTTTTCAAATTCCAAATAGGATAACCGCTGCTAGGGTTAGGGGTTAGGGTTGGGGTTTAGGGTTAGGGTCAGGGGTTAGGGTTAGGTTAGGTTTAGGGTTAGGGTTAATGGGTTAGGGTGTAGGGTTAGGGTTGGTGTTAGGGGTAGGGTTAGGGTTAGGGTTACAGTTAGGGGTTAGGGTTTAGGGGTGAGGGTTAGGGGTTGGGGTTAGGATTAGTGGTTAGGGTTAGGCTTAGGCTAGGTAGAAGCAAGGTTCAGGACTGAAGCTCTAGTAGCTGACAGACAAACACAGACAGAGAGCACAGCAAGACTGAAGCTTCAGTGACTAACAAACACAGGCAGATAGCAGAGCAATGGCTGAAGCTCCAGTAACTGAGAAACACAGACAGCTAGCAGAGTAATAGCTGAAGCTCCAGTGACTGACAAACACAGGCAGAAAGCAGAGCAAAGGCTGAAGCTCCAGTAACTGAGAAACATAGATAGCAGATTACAGAAGGACTGGAAGTCCACAGACACCACAAGCAGAAGGGCAAGAGCCCAGAGCAAGGTTAAGAAACAAAGACTACAGAAGGACTGGAAGTCCACAAACACCACAAGCAGAAGGGCAAGAGCCCAAAGCAAGGTTAAGAAACAGTGCAACAACACACTGGCTAGCCTGACAACCTTTTGGATCAATGCAAAGGCCCTGAATGCCAGAACACCACTTCCTTATCAAGGTCCTGACTGATGATGTCATGATTACTGGACTCAGGCAGAAAGCATACTGAAGAGCAGAGAGGCTCAACACACACAGGTGCAGTGTAGTAGAGCAATTAGAGCTACACTGGAAGCAACCAGCACATAGAGACAGAACCAAGTCAGGAAGAGCAGACAGAAACCAGCTCAGAAGCTGCCCACTGGAAATAAGGTGAGGCTGAGAGGGGTCACGACCACAATCATGACAGCGGGTTCAGTTGATCTGATCAACGGTTGCTGGTGCTGCAGGGCTGGCCATGTGATGCTGCTGCCAACGCCACTGGTGGAGGGGCACCTGTCCAGGAGAGGCACCACTGATATTGCAGCATAGGGACCAACAGGCTTGGCTCCTGTCCTATTCCTCCAGCCTGCATCCTCTGCCCCTGCTTGCTTGCTTGCATCATCTGCCCCAGCCTTCACTCAGCCTTGATCATCAACTCCGGCCTCTGCTCCTCAGCTCCAGCCTCCATCCAAACTGCATCATCTGCTCCTTCCTCTACTTCTCCGTCCCTCCGTCCTTTGTTCCTACCTGCATCCTCCGTCCTCTGATCCTGCCTACATCATCTGCCCCAGCCTGCATTCAACCTTAATCACCAGCTCCAACCTCTGCTCTTCAGCTCCAGCCTGCATCCAACCTGCATCATCTGCTCCTACCTCTACGTCCTACTCGTCTTCAGCCTCATCTGCTCCAGCCTTCGGTCCTTCTGCTCTAGCCTGTTCCAGTCCCGCTCGTCTTCAGCCTCATCTGCTCCAGCCTTCGGTCCTTCTGCTCCAGCCTGTTCCAGCCCTGCTCATCTTCAGCCTCATCTGCTCCAGCCTTCGATCCTACTGTTCCAGCCTGTTGCAGTCCTGCTCGTCTTCAGTCTCATCTGCTCCAGCCTTTCGGTCCTATTGTTCCAGTCCTACTCGTCTTCTGCCTCATCTGCTCCAGCCTTCGGTCCTACTGTTCCTGTCCTGCTAATCTTCAGCCTCATCTGCTCCAGTCTTTGATCCTACTGTTCTAGCCTATTCCAGTCCTACTAGTCTTCAGCCTCATCTGCTTTAGCCTTTGGTCCTTATGCTCCAGCCTGTTCCAGTCCTGCTCATCTTCAGCCTCATCTGCTCCAACCTTCGATCCTACTGTTCCAGCCTGTTCCAGTCCTGCTCGTCTTTAGCCTCATGTGCTCCAGCCTTTTGGTCCTACTGTTCCAGCCTGTTCCAGTCCTACTCATCTTCAGCTTCATCTGCTCCAGCCTTCGGTCCTACTGTTCCTGTCCTCCTCATCTTCAGCCTCATCTACTCCAGCCTACTGTTCCAGCCTGTTCCAGTCCTGCTCATCTTCAGCCTCATCTGCTCCAGCCTTTGGTCCTACTGTTCCAATCCTGCTCGTCTTCAGCCTCATCTGCACCTAAAATCCAATTGCTATTCCTGCCTAGCACCTGAAAGTACCCTCATACTTTTTATGGCCCCTATACACATTTTCTTCATAGCCCTGTCCCTCCCCAATTTTTTCCCTCACCCCCTATCACTGTCCAGTACAGGAACTCACTTCCCATCCATTGATTTCATCACCTCACCTTCTTTTTTACCCCCTTCCTCCTTCTCAGCTTTTAATCTTCATCTCTTTCTTCTCTCCATTGTGCCTTCCCCATTCTACCTAAGTACCTCTCGCCTTCGACGCCTTCGTGGTCACACCTCTCCTACTCTCCTCCGCTCTCTTTTACTCCTTCTCTTACTCTCAGCTGGTGATATCAATCCCAATCCTGGTCCTCCTCTTCTGCCTTCTTCCTACCTATGCAGGCCACATCGTAACATCTCTAATCTCATCTCTATTCCTCTTCTTGCCCCTTCCTCCTTACCCTTCTCTTGCGGCTTATGGAATGCCCGCTCCATCTGCAATAAACTTCCCTACATTCATGACCTCTTCATTTCTCGTTCCCTCCATCTACTAGTCTTAACTGAAACTTGGCTCTCCCCTGACGACTCTACTTCTGTTGCGGCCTTTTGCCATGGTGGTTATCTTTTTTCTCATACCCCTCGCACTACCAGCCGCAGCGGTGGCGTGGGATTGCTGCTCTCTCCCTCATGCAGATTCCAACCTTCCACCCCAATCTCACTGCTTTTTGTCCTTTGAAGACCATTCCATCCGCCTTTTCACTCCTCTGCCTCTCCGACTAGCTACTACTACTACTACTACTTATCATTTCTATAGCGCTACTAGACGTATGCAGTGCTGTACACTTGAACATGAAGAGACAGCCCTGCTCGACAGAGCTTACAATCTAATTAGGACAGACAAACAGGACAAACAAGAGATAAGGGAATATTAAGGTGAGGATGATAAAATAAGGGTTCTGAACAAGTGAATAAGGGTTAGGAGTTAAAAGCAGCATCAAAAAGGTGGGCTTTTAGCTTAGATTTCAAGACGGCCAGAGATGGAGCTTGACGTACCAGCTCAGGAAGTCTATTCCAGGCATATGGTGCAGCAAGATAAAAGGAACGGAGTCTGGAGTTAGTGGTGGAGGAGAAGGGTGCAGATAAGAGAGATTTACCCAGTGAACGGAGTTCCCAGGGAGGAATGTAGGAAGAGATGAGAATGGAGAGGTACTGAGGAGCTGCAGAGTGAATGCACTTATAGGTCAGTTAGAGGAGTTTGAACTGTATGCGGAAACAGATAGGAAGCCAGTGAAGTGACTTAAGGAGAGGGCTAATATGAGCATAATGACCCTGGCGGAATATTAGTCTTGCAGCAGATAGCTGTCATTTATCGACCCCCTGATAAATATATTTCATCCTTTCTCACTGACTTTGACGCCTGGCTCTCCTTCTTCCACGAACCTACATCCCCCTCCATCATCCTTGGTGACTTCAACATCCACGCTGATGATTCCTCTGACTCTTATGCTTCCCAATTTCTTGCCTTAACGTCCTCATTCAATCTTCAGTTAGGCTCCTCTGCACCCACTCACCAAAATGGTCACTGTCTCGACCTTATCCTCTCCTCTAACTGCTTTCCCTCCAACTTCTGTTCCTCAGATCTCGCCCTTTCTGACCATCACCTATTAACCTTCACACTTAAGCACCCTCCTTCTCTGTCCCACCCAATCTCAACTCCCACATCTAGGAATCTTCAGGCTATTGACCCCCTTACTTTATCCTCTTATGTCTCTAACCTTTTGTCTACCACCATTCTATCTAAATCTGTCAATGAAGCCGTTTCCTCCTATGATACTATTCTGTCTTCTGCACTGGACACTCTTGCCCCTCCCATGCCCTGTCCTTCTAGGCGTACCAAACCCCAACCTTGGCTGACCTCTAAAATCCGCTACTATCGTTCCTGTGCCCGCTCTGCTGAACGTTCTTGGCTTAAATCCCGCTCCCTTGCTGACTTCATTCATTTCAAATTCACACTTAACTCCTTTTAGTCTGCCCTTTCACTTGCCAAACAGGATTACTTCACCCAATTGACAAATTCCCTTGGCTCCAACCCTCGACTTCTCTTTGCTACACTGAACTCTCTTCTCAAAGTACCTCCATCCCCAATTCCCCCATCTCTTTCTCCTCAGTCCCTAGCTGAGCACTTCCACGATAAAATCCGTAAGATTAACCTTGAAATTTCATCCAAATCCTCCCCACCTCTCTCCCCCTTAGTCCTCACCCCCTACACTCCTTCTTCTCCTTCTCCTTCTTTTTCCTCCTTCTACTGAGGAAACTGCCCTTCTTCTTTGCTCCTCCAAATGTACTACCTATTCCTCTGATCCCATCCCCACTTATCTACTTAACACTCTCTCTCCCACTATCATCCCAGTCATCTGTCACATCCTTAATCTTTCACTCTCCACTGCAGCTGTTCCTACGGCCTTCAAACATGCTGTTGTTCACACCTTAAAAAACCCTCACTTGACCCTACCTGTCCCTCCAACTATCGCCCCATCTTCCTTCTCCCTTTCCTCTCCAAATTACTTGAACGTGTCGTCCACCGCCGTTGTCTTGACTTTCTTTCTTCGCAAACTATTCTTGACCCACTCCAATCTGGTTTTCGCCCTCTTCACTCTACTGAAACTGCACTTACCGAAGTCTCTAATGACCTACTACTGGCTAAATCCAGAGGTCTGTATTCTATCCTTATCCTTCTTGACCTATCTGCTGCTTTTGACACTGTTGACCACACTATACTCCTCGAGACGCTGTCCTCGCTTGGATTCCAGGGCCCTGTTCTTTCCTTGTTCTCCTCTTACCTCTCGCTTCATTCTTTCAGTGTTCACTCTGGTGGATCCTCTTCAACTTCCATCCCGCTTTCTGTTGGTGTGCCTCAGGGTTCTGTCCTTGGACCCCTCCTTTTCACCATGTATACCTCTTCCCTTGGTACCCTGATTTCATCCCATGGCTTTCAATACCATCTTTACGCTGATGACTCTCAGATCTACCTCTCCACCCCTCAAATCTCAACCTCAATCCAGGACAAAATTTCAGCCTGCTTGTCCGACATTGCTGCTTGGATGTCTCAACACCATCTAAAGCTAAACATGACCAAAACTGAACTTCTCATTTTCCCCCCTAAACCCACCTCTCCTCTTCCCCCTTTCGCTATCTCTGTTAATGGCTCTCACATCTTCCCTGTCTCCGCCGCTCGTAACCTTTGAGTCATCTTTGATTCTTCTCTCTCCTTCTCTGCACATATTCATCAGATCGCCAAAACCTGTCGTTTCTTTATCTACAACATTAGCAAAATTCGTCCCTTCCTTTCTGAGACTGGGAGACTGGGCGGCTAAATGGCAGATGACGTTTAATGTAAGCAAGTGCAAGGTGATGCATGTGGGAAAAAAGAACCTTAATTATAGCTACGTCATGCAAGGCTCCACTTTAGGAGTTACGGACCAAGAAAGGGATCTGGGTGTCGTCGTCGATAATACACTGAAACCTTCTGCCCAGTGTGCTGCTGCGGCTCGGAAAGCGAATAGAATGTTGGGTATTATTAGGAAAGGTATGGAAAACAGGTGTAAGGATGTTATAATGCCGTTATATCGCTCCATGGTGTGACCGCACCTTGAGTATTGTGTTAATTCTGGTCGCCGCATCTCAAGAAAGATATAGTGGAATTGGAAAAGGTGCAGCGAAGGGCGACGAAAATGGTAGCGGGGATGGGACGACTTCCCTATGAAGAAAGACTAAGGAGGCTAGGGCTTTTCAGCTTGGAGAAGAGACGGCTGAGGGGAGACATGATAGAGGTATATAAAATAATGAGTGGAGTGGAACAGCTGGATGTGAAGCATCTGTTCACGCTTTCCAAAAATACTAGGACTAGGGGGCATGCGATGAAACTACAGGGTAGTAAATTTAAAACAAATCGGAGAAAATCTTTCTTCACCCAACGCGTAATTAAACTCTGGAATTCGTTGCTGGAGAATGTTGTGAAGACGGTTAGCTTGGCAGAGTTTAAAAAGGGGTTAGATGGTTTCCTAAAGGACAAGTCCATAAACCACTACTAAATGGACTTGGGAAAAATCCACAATTCCAGGAATAACATGTATAGAATGTTTGTACGTTTGGGAAGTTTGCCAGGTGCCCTTGGCCTGGATTGGCCGCTGTCGTGGACAGGATGCTGGGCTTGATGGACCCTTGGTCTTTTCCCAGTGTGGCATTACTTATGTACTTATGAATACGCTACCAGAACCCTTATCCACACCCTTGTCACCTCTCACTTGGACTATTGCAATTTACTTCTCACTGGTCTTCCACTCAGCCATCTCTCTCTTCTCCAATCTGTCCAAAATTCTGCGGCATGACTTATTTTCCGCCAGAATCGTTTTACCCACACTAGCCCACTCCTCAAGTCACTTCGGTGGCTCCCTGGCCGATTCCGCATACAGTTTAAACTTCTTGTACTGACCTTTAAATGCAGCCCCCCATTACCTCTCCACTCTCATCTCTCCCTACATTCCTTCCCGTGAACTCCGTTCACTGGTCAAATCTCTCTTGTCGTCCCCCTTCTTCTGCTAACTCCAGGCTTCGCTCCTTTTCTCTCGTGGCACTTTATGCCTGGAATAAACTTCCTGAACCTACATGTCTAGCTCCATCTCTACCTGTTTTCAAATCTATGCTAAAAACCCACCTTTTCACTGCTGCTTTTAGCTCTTAGCCAATACTCAATTGCCCTCCCCTTGTGCCTTCCTTCCTTCTCACCAGGGCTGTGCCAACCCGGTAAGCGGGGTAAGCACCCCAGGGGGGCGCCTGCCTTCAAGGGCGCCCGTCGAGTTGTGTTTAAAAATTTTAAAAATAAACCTTAGCGCATTGGCAAGTCGGCGCCTATGCGCATGCACTGCTACCTTCTCGCGCGCAACGCTGCTGCTAACATACTGCCGACATGAGCGCTGTCCGCCGGGAAGGGAACAAACAACACAGAGCTGCTGAGGCCCTCAGCTAACAGCGGAGGAGGGAGGAGGACAAAGAACACTCACACAAAGACGTAACTTCCTGTTTGGGAGGAAGGAGCGGACAGAGGAGGAAAGAACCGGCAGAGGCAGCAGTGGCGAGCAAAGGGCTATGGCCCTGCATGCGGCTTAATTTTTGTTGCAGTCAAGTTGGGGAGGCAACAGTGTGAACAAGGAAATGGAACTCAAAACGTTGAAAGGCCAGCTACTGTTGTATCCATCTTTTGCCTCTTTTGTCTCTTCCTTTCCTCCGCTCTGCTCCACACAGCCGTTAACTTCAAAGCAAGCAAATCTAGGAGGAGCTGCTCCATCACGTTGTTGATTTTAGTTGTTGGTATTTGAGCTTCTTTTTTTACTTATATTTTTAAGCATGCCGGCTTGTTCAGCATAGGGATGTGTATACAAGGAAGTACTGGTTTAATGGGTTAGAGTACTGCTTTGTTCTAAATCATGTCATTTGGAGGGGCTGGTTATAGGGACTCCTTGTAGAGATGTTCCAGGAAACTTCTAGCCCAATGACCCATCTTTATGGGGTTACAGTGCTCTCCTTTGGTCCTAGTTTCCTATGAATAGGGTGAAGGCTTCGTATAGGATTTCCCTCTCTTGTCTTAGGTACACCTTGCCCTAATGACCCCTTACTGCAGGGTCCAGAATACCTCTCCCTGGGAACATTTAATATCTTTTTTCCCTGTGCCTACATCAAAAGATTATGCATGTCTGGAAACTTGCTCCTTTTGTTTTGTGGATTGCAGTGGTATATTATAAAAATACACTTGCCTTTTCTATTACTACTATTTCACAGAGAGGTATTGAATAATGAGGGAAGGGCATCCTTCATAAGTTCTGTCCACTCAGTCTAAATATGCTAACATTGTCCAGTTCAGCACACTATTAGCCGCCAAGTCCAAATCTGTTGGCTCAGGCTGCTTACTGCTGAATATTCCATCATTGTTTCATTATTGCTACTAAGTATTACATATTAAGGCATTTGCTTTAAACTTTGTTTTAATTCGTTTATTTAGTCCTTACATACATATGGTTTTGCTTTTTAAACCCAATGGTGAATGAATCCTAAGGGCGGTTGAACAATTAAGTATAAACTGTTGTTTCTGACTTTACATGTTTTGGACTGCTTTGGGTCCTGCTGATCTGTACATCTGCTGTCTAGAATTTTGGAAGATGGAAATGAGAAAATAACAAGTTTTGGATTATTCAGTAGAAGTTGTTTTGCAATGTGTGTATGGATGCCTGTTCTGGTGTGTGCATGTGAGAATATTTGAATAGCTGTCTATACTTATGGCTATGATTTCTGAACAAGTGGTATCACTAAAGGACAGACTTAAATCCCAGTTGGTATATACGTTAATCTCAACTTTGTCAAATGTTTCAGACATGTCTATGTACTTGCTCCAATTATATAACTGAATTCTATGGTGATGGCACAAGGAAAGCAAGTTTGATCCAGTGAAGACTAACTCAAAATAACCTGTTCCTTAGTTGGGCTCTAGTATTACCATAATGAAAATGTGACCATACCATGCCTCTGTGGTATGCATGACTAGGGATACAACTACTACTACTATAAATCACTTCTATAGCGCTACCAGTCGTACGCAGCGCTTTACAATTGAACATGAAGAAGAAAGACAGTCCCTGCTCAAAAGAGCTTACAATCTAAATCAGGACAAACACGGGGGGGGGGGGGGGTGGCGCCAACTGATAGTCTGCAACGGAGCACCAGAGACCATAGGCACGGCCCTGCTTCTCACCCATTACTTCCCTCACCTGTAACTGTCTTGTCTGTATTATTTAGATTGTAAGCTCTTTTGAGCAGGGACTGTCTCTTTGTGTCAGGTGTTCAGTGCTGCGTGCGTCTGGTAGCGCTATACAAATGCTAATAATAATTTTTTTAAAATAAAACAAAAAAAGGTGAATGTAGTCTAAGACTATTTCTTTTTTGGTGATGGTGGGGGATATTGGGTTGTGTTCATTTAGCACCCCCAATTGTTTTGAAGGTTGGCTCTTATGCATCTGGACTATGACTTCTTTCCTTCTGCAAACCCACAGGTTGCCAGTTCTTAACCAGGGACTCTTTTTCACTCCACACTGGTCTGTGGCAGGGGAATTCTGAACAGCCAAAAGACCATGTGCAAAAACATGATAATACTTTTTATCACCCAATATGTCACTAATCCCTTTGCTGCACCATCTTGCTTCATTTTGTTTCCCCGTGACCTCCAGGACCACTCCCCCCAGTGACCTTCTCCCAGGGCTCTATCCTCTCAGTAACCCCATACAGCAGGGGGGTTACATTTAGGTGAGAACAATATATGTTTCATGAATTCTTTTAGAGTGAAATATTTGGGGAAAAAAACCACATTCTGTGCTATGACAGACCCTGTGAAGAGAGCTGCGCAGCTGGAGAAAAGGGGACAGTGGCTTTAGAAGGGTCAAATCCATTTCTAAAAAGTTGAGCCTATTAAGAGGGTTTCTGTCTCAGGGCCAATGCTTACAACCTCTGCGCTAAAGCCAACAGCACAGAGTCCATACCGCTGGAACAGCGCAGAAAACTAGCTCTCTAATGCTCAAAGGAAATGGTATTTAAATTATATGCATGCTATAAAAGCAAAAGAATGGGGTGGGGGGGGGGGGGGAATACGCTTGGCGCATATAAGCGCAGCTCTTGTTCAGGTGTGCCAGGCAAACCCAAAAGTGAAGCAGAAATTAGCATCTCTCTCCTGCGCGTTTAAATATAAATGTAAATTTTATTTTTATTTGGAAGGCTTATATTAAGTACAGAAAACAGGTGCCATTGTGTGCTTACACTTTCAGGTTTACCTCTGACTTGTGCACACTTCTTTCTCAGTACTGGCACTTGTGGGCTTCCACGGGCTTTCTTCCACTTCAAAAATAAATCAAAAATGGCAGATTTTAAACTGAAAATCAAGAGACACTCTTCAAACTCCCCCACTCCCAGCAGTAAGACTGGAGTTTGTGCCTTGTTCTCCAATCATTACAAGGGTACAGCTAATCACCTCATTAACATCCGTCTGACTATATTTAAATACAATTTGCGGCCCTCTCTGGCACACATGTTGATTCCTGCATTAAAGCTCTCTGTATATTCTAAAATGCACGCTATTCTAGCGCTAACTGGCTTAATGCCAGCAGTCATCCTATATAATAATTTGCACTATGAAGCTGCCTGGTCTGTGCCTTGCTTCTGATTGGCTGTGCTGGGACTGAAGCCTCGGATGACGTTATCCAGAGAGCCCAAGCAACAAAAGTGTGGGCCCAGGCAGCTTCATCGAATGTTCATGGAAAATAAAAAGAAAAGGAAAAAAGGACAAAAACCTACCGAGACTGCCTCCCTCCGAAACCACCCTCCCGAAATCACCAACCTCCCTACCCCCCCCCCCCCCCAGACTGCCATCCTCCCGAAATCGCCAACTTCACTACCCCCCTCCTCCTCTTACCGGGGTCCTGGCGGCACCAGTGAAGGGCGAGCAGGCTCGCCAAGTCTGCTGCCTTCCCTTCTCTTCACTGTCAGCTCTGACTCTGGTGGTCCCGCCCTTGCGGAAACAGGAAATGAGGGCGGGACCAGAGTCAGAGCTGACAGCGAAGAGAAGGGAAGGCAGCAGACTCGGCGAGCCTGCTCGCTCTTCACTGCTGCCGCCGGGACCCCGGTAAGAGGGGGGAGGGGAGAGTAGCAGAGGGGGGTTGGCAATTTTGGAGAGGCGGTGACGTGCAAGTAGGGGGATGGGCGGGGCCAGGGGAGGGCGCGGGTGGAGGTATCGCAAGGACGTGTGTGAGACTGAAAGAGGGGGGTCTGGAACTCAGGGAAGGAGGAAGGGGGTCTGGAACTCGGAGGGGGAAGGGAGGGAGGAAGGGGGAAGGGAGGGAGGGGGTATGGAACTCAGAGAGGAGAGGGAAGGAGGGGGTCTGGAACTCGGAGAGGGAAGGGAGGGAGGGGGTCTGGAACTCGGAGGGGGTATGGGGGTCTGGAATTCGGAGGGGGGATGGGGATGGGGGAAGGGAGGGAGGGGGGACTGGAACTCAGAGGACAGGGGAGGGGGGCCTGGAACTCAGAGGGGGAAGGGAACGTACCACCTGTTAAATAAATTAAAAAAAAACCCACAATCAGGCCCTTACAGAACACCTGGAAACTTATGGACAAAGTGGTGAGTTGCAGGGGAGTGGGAGAGGGGAGGGAGGACGCCATGGAAATCGGAGGGGAGGAAAGGGGGCTGTGGGACTTGGAGGGGACAGAGGGAGAGAGCGAGGGAGGTGGGGATAACCTTGCTAGCGCCCGTTTCATTTCATACAGAAACGGACCTTTTTTACTAGTAAGTACTTAAGTATTGCCATACTGGGACAGACCACAGGTCCACCAAGCCCAGCATCCTGTTTCCAACAGTGGCCAATCCAGGTCACAAGTACCTGGCAAGATCCCAAAACAGTATAATACATTTTATGCTTCTTATCCCAGAAATAAGCAGTGGATTTTCCCAAGTCCATTTTAATAATGGCTTATGGACTTTTATCTTAGGAAGCTATCCAAACCTTTTTAAACCCCACTAAGCTAACTGCTTTTACTACATTCTCTGGCAACAAATTCCAGAGTTTAGTTACACATTGAATGAAGAAATATTTTCTCCTATTTGTTTTAAATTTACCACTTTGTAGCTTGATTGCGTGTCCCCTACTCCTAGTATTTTTGGAAAGAGTAAACAATTGAGTCACGTCTACCCATTGAACTCCACTCCTTATTTTATAGACCTCTATCATATCTCCCCTCAGACATCTTTTCTCCAAGCTGAAGAGCCCTAGTCGCTTTGGCCTTTCCTCATAGGGAAGTTGTCCCATCCCCTTTATCGTTTTCATCACTCTTCTCTGTACCTTTTCCAATTCCACTGTATCTTTTTTGAGATGTGGTGACCAGAACTGCACACAGTTCTGAGCAGTAGATCAGAATTACGGAGCAGGGAGGTGTTCCAAGACAGGAGGACAGACGTGCCAGAGATGTGGGGCCCTTAGGAGAGCAGGGCCCTGTGCGACCGCCTCTGTCGCCCCTGCCTAAGACTGGCCCTGGTGGGAAGGATTTCGCAGGGAACTGAATTATCTTTTTGGGGTAGATAGGGACAGGAATACTGGTGTTACGCTTAGGTAAATCTATACAAAACAAAAAGGACAACACCAGAAAAGTAGCTAATCCACTACAAAATTCATTTTTTTGAAAGGAGAAAACCCCTCAGAACCTATCGGACAAGACGTCCTAGGTTACAACATACCTCAATATGGCTGTTGATAGTTTCTATCATAGGGGTTGTTATAGTCTCCTAATTTTTAAGTGCGTGCTCTATACTGTGTTTTAAGATTATAAGCACAACTTGAACTGAAATCTAACAAGACTTAATAGAAAGCACCAGAGAGTATCAGTCAACACTTAGCTTTTAGTCCGACAGCGCCACCGTTTCACTTCCATGTGGCTTCTTCAGGGTCTTAGTGTTGCTGCTTTCAATTATCTAAAAACTAGTAAGAAATGCCCGTTTCTGGAAAAAATGAAACGGGCGCTAGCAGGGTAATCCCCCCCCCCCCCCCCCCCCGTCCTCCCTCGCGAGTTGCAGACACCCCCTCCGTGCCTCCGTTCCGAGTTGCACACCTCTCCTCTTCCTCCCTTCGTCCCTCAGTGACGTTGCGAGGGCCGCCCCGCCCTGAACGTCATCGCGTTTTGACGCGAGGGCCGCCAGGCCCTCAACATCATCGCGTTTTGACGCGAGGGCGGAGCTACAGTGACTGGAGCCTGCAGGCCAAACCGGATATCTCGGGCGCCTCAAGTTTCCGGCATGAGGCTTCAAAGTGCCTTTTATATATATAGATGTAAAGATTCACTCATTAATTTTAAAATACAATTTGTAAGGGATAAATCTTGAACATAGGTTCACTTACTTTCAGTTCTATACTTGGTGCAATATGAAGTTTGGGGCTTCGGCTCTAGATAAAGGAATTGCAGCCATTTTTGACCCGCTATATTTCTGAGGTCCGCCAAAGTGAAAAAAATAAGTAAAAGAAAAAGGAGTACAATGGATAAGACATATGGAATTTAGAATTATTTTATTATCAGTGACAGAAGTTGAATGGGAATTATAACTGACATTTGAGTGCGCTGGGCAGTCTATGTTACTCTGCAGCATGGAGCTTTCTTCTCCAAACGTACAGCAGAGAATATTGGGAGGGGTGCTCAGCTACCCACAGAGCGGGTGCCTAGGGTCAAACAGTGGACAGAATTGAGGTGGAATCCGTTAATGAGAGTATAAGTGTTCCACTTCCTACATGGCCTGAAAACATTAAAACACAGCAAATAGCGGCCAGATATCCCCTTTTACAACAGTGGAAGCTAAAGTTCAAGGTGAATAGACCCTTTATAGATGGTTCCCTAGACACAGAATGGGACACATGCCTTAAAGAGATTTCACTGCAAAATTCATCTTACAGAAAAGCTGAGGGCTAGGTCTAGAGTAATGATGGCACAGAGGCAGCATTCTGACCTAGAACTTATGAGGTCATAGCTGTTGTCCAGGGAGACTCAGCTTGTCCTGCTGCTCATTACATTTATTGGTTTCAGAGCGAGAGTAGGATCTGTATCTTTCTCTAGCTATAGTCGGCATTGAGTGCCTGTGATTTTTTACATTTTAGTCCAGCAGAAATAGTTCTCTGAGGACACCCTGGAAGGGAATATTACCATATATAAGACCCGAATTCAATTGAATCTCTCTGGGTAAGTGACGTTTGCTCTGTTCTTTGGTGACTTAAAACATTGGGATAGAATAAAAAACAGTTTGAATTTCTTAAAACAAACTTTATTAACTTGTTTAAATAATGTAAACCTCTTTTCCCCATAGTTTTAAACCTAAGACTTTCTTTCTTCCAGAGGCTTGTGTTCTGTCCTCTGACAGCCTGGCACTAGTTTATAACAAGTTCCTAAAATGTGTGTAATGCTTTTACTGTTATTCTCATTTCTAAGGACTATGATTGCTGCAGTTCTCACTCTGCAAAGATACGTGAGCAAGGCATTGTGTGTAATGTAGTTCACAAGCAATACAACCACACTTGCTTGGCTGTATAAGAACTGTTACCACTGGTTGTGAGGCTGCCCAGACCTCCTCGTTCTCTCTCTCTCCCAAGCTTGGCTCTTTTGTCTTCCTGCTATCATTTCCTGGTCATTCTTACTATCTCTGTCCTGAAAGGTCAGCCAGGTATGACCTTTCCCTCCATTCGAGAGCTGTCCTCTTGCACCTCCCTTGCCACCCGGTGGCAGGCTCTGTCCCTATTGGTCTTTACCTGCCCCTCCCTGAGCCTTTGTGAGGTTTCGTCCTTTTTGTCCCCCTCGCCATGAGGCATTTCATCATCTTGCTACAGACATGGGGCATGCACCATCTTGGCCCAGACAGCTATGTCCTGCTGAAACTCCCTGCAACGAATTTGTTTTTTTACCTTGAAAATATCTACTCCTTAATGAGATATCGCACATTAGTCACCCCAGCTTTGAACCATTTCTACCTGTTCAACTATCTTCTTCTCCGCTGCAATAAAGCTACCTCTCCTCAGATCTCCACCTCCAACAGCTCCCAGAACTGCGGAGTCTCTGTGCCTGAGGCAGCACATCTGACCATCTGACTGTGAGTAAATTTATGGTGTGATTTATTCAATAAAAGAGGCTTCATAAAATAATAGAGACTCCAGGTTGTGACTGGTGTGCCAAGGTTATACTCTAAGATATCATGACTTTACAGTAATAAGTCTATGAGATGCTTAAACAGCTTGAACTTAACTGTTACAGCCTAGAGCATTACAGATAACCTAGTTCAATCTGCTTTCCCCACCCGCCCATCTCTTAATTTATAATCAGTTATTCTAATTAGGAGAACAAAGAGAGGAGGTTTATCAGTACAGAGTAGTTTCAGCTGCAAATGATTGTCTTAAACAATTTACACTAAATAAACATACAATATACCTTATAATCTTAAGGCTCTTATATTAAGTCTAATATCCCTGTTATATATGTGCTGGTGAAGATGTTAATAAACCTACACTGTTCAATGTTTAAGGAAATACATGTAGAACTTTATTAAGGAAGGACTAGATTCTTATTTCTTGTACAGATTGAGTTTATTTACAATACTAAATACAGCACTCAGTATAGGGATCTTATCCAAGGGAAATGTGCCACAAAATAAATGTTGCTAGAATTCCTGAATTATTAATTATGCTGGATCGGTATGAACTCACTCTGGTTGAGGTCCAGATGTAGTCTTTCTTGTGGTGAAGAGAGGGTCACTTGACGTTGATCCTTGCTAGAAGAAAAAGGTCTTCTTTTTTCAGAATGGAGCATGGAGGAGGTCTTCTGTTGGGTGCAGATGAGAGTCCTGCAATGATGATAATATGATAATGATAAATTGGTCTTAGACAGGGCCACCGATGGGGGGGGGGCAGGGGAAGCAAAATACCCATTGGGCTGGGCCTCCAAGAGGGGCCCAGTGCTGGGGTCTTTCTCTCTCCTGTTCCTGACAGGACCTGGGTGATCACATCCCGATAGGAGCAGATGAGAGAAAACTCTGACACCGGGCCCCCTTTGAAGGCTGGGGAGGACCTGGAGCATCAGAACACAGCAGGACCTCTGGTTGGACCAACAGAAGAGATCTTCCTCCAACAATGCTCTTCACTGTGCCACATTGCCTGCCAAGCGACTGCTTTTCCTCCTCAGGCCGCACATGCTCGGTTTTGACCAAAGAGAGAGTCCAGCCCAAGAGGAAGTGAAGCCTGCTTTTATTATTCTTGTTGGGCCATAGAACCAAGTTAGTGAGTTTGGACACATGTAGAGATAAAATGGAGGAGCACATGGATCACTGTGAAATCATCCATGTCAGCATCACAGAGGGCAGTAGCTCACCTTCAGGAGGGAATACCACCTTAAGCAAAAGGAGAGAACAGTCCAAACCAACACCCCAAGCAGCTGAAAAGTGGAGAAAGTGGTCTCTGCAAGAGAGAGCCTGCAATAAGAAACTCAGCGAGCAGAAGAGAAGCCTCTAGAAAAACTGACTTGAGGGTGAAGTCTGTACCGTGACCGAATGTAAAGGATCAAACAAGGGGCTTGAGGCACCCTTAGACCGAATGTAAAGGATCAAACAAAGGGGCTTGAGGCACCCTTGCACCAGATTCCGATTCCAATTCGGAACACAGACAAAGACAAGAGGCTTCAGCTGCACAACTCCCTTGAGAAAGTGCACCCCATCGGGAAGAGTAGCCAGAGGAAACTAAAGCTATATGACCCCGGTAACGGTCTAGGACAGCCACCTGAACCTGAACCCCCAGGGAGGTTGGCTGCCAGGCCTTTCTGCAACTCAGAGTGCAAGAAAGCCAAAATAGGAGTGTACTACCGTCCGCCTGGCCAGGACGAGCAGACGGACGCAGTAATGTTAAGGAAATTAGGGAAGCAAATAAAATGGGCAATGTAATAATAATGGGTGATTTCAATTATCCGTATATATACTAGGTTAATATAACATCGGTACATGTTAGGAAGGTAAATTTCTTGATGAAATCAAAGGCAGCTTCATGGAACAGCTGGTTCAGGAGCGACGAAAGAAGGAAAAATACTAGACTTAGTCTTAGTGGAGCGCAATGACCTGGTGCGGGGGGTAACAGTGCTGGTGGCTGCTTGATAACAGTGATCATAATATGATCAGTTTTGATATCGAAGTAAGTGAACTTAGAAATCAAATACCAGTAGCAGTTTAACTTTAGAAGAGGAGATTACAATAAAATGAGAAGAATGGTGAAAAAAAGACTGAGAGGAGCAGTTGATAGGGTAAAAAAACTTGCATCAAGCATGGATGCTGTTCGAAAACACCACCTGGAAGTCCAGGACAAATATATTCCGCGTATTAGAAAAACAGGAAAGAAGACCAAACGTCAGCTGGCGTGGCTAAACAGTAAGGTAAGGAAACTATAAGAGCTAAAAAAACAATCCTTCAGAAAATGAAGAAGGGAACCAACTGAAATAAGATACAACATAAGGAATGTCAAACCAAATGCAAGCGGAGATAAGGAGGGCTAAGAAGGACTTTGATAAAAGATAGCGTTTAGAAGCAAAACCACATAGTAAAATTTTTTTTAGGTTCATTAAGAGCAGGAAGCCGGCTAAAGAATCGGTTGGGGCGCTGGATAACAGTGGTGTTAAGGAGGCGATCAGGGAAGACAAAGCCATAGCGGAGAGATTAAATTAACACTTTGCTTCGGTCTTCACCGAGGAAGATTTGGGAGGGACACCGGTGCCGGAAAGGGTATTTGAAGCAGGCGAGTCAGAGAAACTAAATGAATTTTCTGTAAACTTGGAGGATGGTAATGGGTCAGTTCTGCAAACTGAAGAGTAGCAAATCTCCTGGACCGGATGGTATTCATCCCAGAGTATTAATAGAACTGAAAATGAATTTGTGGAGCTACTATTAGTAATATGCAATTTATCCCTAAAATCAGGTGTGGTACCGGAAGATTGGAGGGTGGCCAATGTAACGCTGATTTTTAAAAAAGGTTCCAGAGGAGATCTGGGAAAGTATAGACCGGTGAGTCTGACGTCGGTGCCGGGCAAAATGGTAGAGGCTATTACTAAGAATAAAATTACAGAGCATGTTCAAAAGCATGGACTAATGACAAAGTCAGCACGGATTTAGTGAAGGGAAGTCTTGCCTCATCAATCTGCTGCATTTTTTTGAGGGGATGAACAAACATGTGGAATAAGGGGAACCGGTTGATATTGTGTATCTGGATTTTCAGAAAGCGTTTGATAAAGTGCCTCATGCAAGACTCCAGAGGAAACTGGAGGGTCATGGGATCGGAGGTAGTGTACTATTGTGGATTAAAAGCTGGTTGAAAGATAGGAAGCAGAGTAGGGTTGAATGGACAGTATTCTCAATGGAGAAGGGTAGTTAGTGGGGGGGGGGGAGTTGTTGTTTTTTACTGTGAGACTACTGCTAGGGGTTATCACTGGCATTTTTCAACCCCAAGCCAGAAGGGGGTAGGAGCCTAGGGGGACAGCTGTCACCATAGCCCACTAGATAGGAATCACCTCTTGGTGGGGGGGGGAAACAGAGTGGGGGGGGGGGATAGAATATGCGTATTATAATGTGGAACATGCGCTGACAGACCCTACTTTATTTTGGTCTGCATCAAAAGCAGTCCTTAGAGGGGATATCATTGGCTACTGTAATTTAAGAAAGAAACGCCGTGCTGCGACCATATTACAGTTGGAAAAGCAGCTGGCTAAAGCCAAGCGTACCCATATGCATAGACCCACACCACATAATTTAGAGAACTTGAAAGCAGTACAAATCACTTTGAATACCTTACTTCATGAAAATGAGACTAGATCAGCGATATATTATAAATACAAGCTGCAACGTTTTGGCTAGGGTAATAAAGAACTGGGGGGGGACCCCAGGTGGTAGCTGCCCTACGGGATGAGAGAGGCAGACTTACTGTAATGCAAAAAGAAATAGGGCAAATTTTCACCAGATACTATGCCTCGCTCTACTCGTCTGACCACCACCAAATGAGCTTGGTACAAGATTACTTAACAAAGGCGGGTCTCTCAACACTGTCACCCGAGGAATTGGCCGCCCTTAACGTCCCACTGAATCTAATTGAACTACAACAGGCAATCAAAGGGCTAAAGCAGCGCTCCGCGCCAGGCCCTGATGGCTACACAGGGGAATATTATAAAACATTGCCCCAGGAGGCACAAGTAGCACTGCTGGAATATTATGAAAGGTGATAGCGAAAGGGGTATTTCCGAGATATGCAAACTCGGCCTTAATCACGTTAATACCTAAGCCAGGAAAGCCATTGAATAGAGCTGAGGACTTCAGGCCAATATCGTTAATAAATGTTGATACTAAACTGTTGGCAGGGATACTTGCAAAAAGATTAGCACAGTACCTACCAAAATTGATTAATACAGAGCAAGTAGGATTTGTGCGAAATAGGCAGGCAACACATAATGTCCATTGCTTATTGTTGGCAATGTCGAGTTGTCAAGAAAGGAAGGAACCATCAGTAGTCGTGAGTATGGACGCCGAAAGGCGTTCGACAGGGTGGGATGGGGATACTTATTTCAGACTATGAATGCGATGGGGATAAAGGGCTGGTTCGTACAGGCAGTTAAACGCTCTACAGTAGACCGGGAGCAAGTGTGCTTGTAAATGGGATAAGAGAGAAAGAGTTTGAGATTATGAGGGCAACCAGGCAGGGCTGTCCCCTGTCCCCCGCCCTATTTGTGATGTCCCTAGAACCACTATTACGTACATTAATGAGCCATGAAACTATCTCAGGGGTGCAGTGGCGGACCAGACTGTAAAGGTGTTGGCCTTTGCTGACGACCTGCTGTTAACAATAACGGATCCGCCTAGCTCCATGGAAACATTGTTAAAGAAATAGAGAGAATTGGTGGGATTTCGGGCTTTAAGCTAAATCTATCCAAGTCGTCAGCTCTGGAGGTGGTGCGGGGAGAACACCAAGGATGGAAAACCAAATTCCTCCTCACTTGGGAAGAGAATTTCATTAAATATTTGGGAGTGCGCATCCCTGCAGATCTTACCCAATTATACTTAACCTGCAAAAGTTGCTTAGTGAAACTAAAGTGAGGCTGCAGGCTTGGAGCGCACTCCCTGTGTCCTTGCTGGAGAGGATTGCACTGTTTAACATGGTCATTGCCCCGAGATGGATCTATATTTCCAAACAGTCCCATTATACTTGAGAAGGAGGGATGAGTGGCTTTTGAACCAGCATTTACAGCAGTTCCTTTGGAAAGGGAAAAAGCTCGCTTCCCAATTTCTTCTTTAAGTATGCCAGTGGAATACGGGGGCTGGGACTTCTAAATATACGGTTTTTGAATATCGCTAGTGGCATGAGGCACATAAATGACTGGTATAGGCATACAAGTGACTACACTAATACATCCATGGAGCTGGGCTTAACTCCGGGGATTCATTTTAGTTACTATTTGTTAGCACTGGCACCCATGCCACTGGCACACCCATGTCCAAATATCCTGAAATATTCTGGGATTATGAACACAGCGAAAGCAGTTTGGGGATGGGTGTGCCGTTTGCACCATTTCTCAAAAAGATAACACCTTATTTAACTATATGTGATAATCCCGCCTTTGTCCCGGACAATTATATGTTTTCCGGAGGTGGAAAGGTAAAGGCATTGTGTACCTGCTCCAGGTGGTGACTAGAGAGGGCAAAATTAGCCATTCTCTGACCTACAAGAAGAATATACCCTGCCAGACAGGGATTACTTTTATTATGGACAATTAAAGCACTATATATCATCCCTGCCATGGACATCACTGACAGAGGACGTGCAGGAGGAGCTATCGATGGCTTTTTCGCTGGAGTCCCAACAAAAGGTGCCTATGTCATATCATCATAGACACATACGAGACACGGCCCTGGAGTTAGAATATGACAGACTGGCGCAACAGTGGTCAGCAGATTTGCAAGATGTGGTTACGGCACAGCAGTTGAAAACTCATATCTTGCAGATACGAGTCACAGACTTAGTGGTACACTGGGAGTTACAGTATAAGATGGCTTTACGTCTGCATATCCCACCGAAGAGAGCATTTTATATGGGATTATCACCCTGGGGGGAATGTCCAAAGTGTGGTGCTGATGGAGCAACTTTAGGTCACACGTACTGGTCTTGTGTGGGTATCCAGAAGTTTTGGAAACAGATTATACTTAATGTGAACAGGATATGGGGTCAGCAGTGGCACTATGATTTCTCTTTGCTCTTTGGACAACCTAAGCTGGGGACAAGGCCCAGAAAGGATAACAGCATTTGCATTGCAACAATAATTGTTGGCAAGCACATATTATCTGAATGA